>NC_062568.1:165043124-165346154 GCF_022837055.1 Prionailurus viverrinus | reverse complement strand
CTTTAATAACATGCCATCCCTTTCTCCATTGCCCTGAAATCTGTTAAAATTACCACTAAACTAATTGGGAACAAAGTTGTCAAATGCATGCAGTTCTGACAGTTTGTCTTTCTGCAAACTGCCGACAGATTGCAAGTTACGCATGTGTTGAGCAGATGGGTAAGTTAAAAGGAACACCAAAAAAAAAAAAAAAGCAATTTATTAAATCACCTGGAACCAGCAGCTCCAGTCCAAAAATAGTGAGAATGAAATATAGCGGGAGCTGGGAGTGCTGGCACTAGAATATACCAGAAGGTACCGGTTACAAAACAAGATAAACATTTGGAGATGCCTCAGCTGTGTTACAGAATAATGAGGAGTTATTTAACCCGATATAGATTACCAGCCAAAATTAATTTAGGGTTCAGCTTTTTTGGAAAATGATTTCCAAAGTGATTGCTTTAACCCTTTAATGTCTTTTCATTATCATGGGAGGGCAGGCACGATTTCCTTCCTGTCTCCTTCTCAGAGCCATCAAATATTCACATGCATATATACACCCACACCTTTGCACACACAACACACTGGCATACAGGTACACATGCACCCACATTCATCTACACATGCACACTCACACACTGTGTATACATGTGCATGTGCATACATGTGATCTCAGGTGTATATGTGCACACACCTGTGAGATATATATGTACATATACATCAAATGTCTATCTATCTATCTATCTATCTATCTATCTAATCTGTCATCTACCTGTCTACTTATTTATGATTATGTCCGTGAGAGTTTGCTTGTTTTCCATCAAAGAGTTTCCAAGCCTATTGCCGCTGTTAGCATAATTGCTTTCATGTGTTCCATGGAGAAACTATCCAGGCAGGAGATTGGGAAGAGTGAGGTAAGCATGGGGAGGTGGAGAGTAAGGGTAAGGGGCCTCTTCAGTGGGGCTCCATAGAGCAGTGTGATCAGAACTTTTGCGATGTGTTCTTTGAAGGCTTGTGTGGCTTAGGAACCAACAAATAAAGAGGACATGTCTTAACTAATATTGTCCTCATTTAGGCAACCTAGGCCTCTACAAAATCATCAGTTTTAAAGGACGATAAATCTAAAATAAAGATATATTCTGTCTCTGCATTAGCTGTTGACAGACCTGGAGGTCCAGAAAATTAACTCTCTTTCTGTTCCTGGAACAGACCAATACAATTACTTGAAGGACAATCTCTTGCTGGAAATGCAGGTGATCAGCAATGAAGAGCCAAGAAGGGAGAGCGTGCCCAGGTTCCTGAGAGCAGTGCAGTGGGATTCAGGTATTCAATATTGGTGTTCACCTTGGCTCACCCCCTTTGCTTTGCTTCCTGGGGATGCGCTCCACTTTCATACTTTGGGCCACCTATAGTTGCATGACTTGCAAATCTGTATCTCCAACCTTTGTTATTCTTACTTGGAGTCATTTCATATATATATATATATATATATATATATATATATATTTTACATTTATTCATTTTTGAGAGACAGAGAGAGACAGAGCACAAGTGGGGGGGGGCAGAGAGAGAGGGAGACACAGAATCCTAAGCAGACTCCAGGTTCCGAGTTGTCAGCACAGAGCCCAACGCAGGGCTCGGGCTCACAAACCGCGAGATCATGACCAGAGCTGGAGTCGGATGCTTAACCGACTGAACCACCAAGGTGCCCCTGGAGTCATGTCTTATATTGAAATGCCTGTGGCAAATCACTGCATGAACATTACTCACTCTCTCAAGCTCCCTGGGTTCAAAATGGAATTCCTGAATTCTCTTACCTCCTCAAACTTACTTCTTGTGTTCACTATGTTATTCACATCATTTTGTCCTTTATTATTCAAGCTAGAAACATGGGAATAATAAAGTCACCTCTCTTCTCCACCAGTCATAGCCAGTCGTCACATCTCCCCAGTTTTGACACACCAGTGTTTCTATAAATCAGTCCTTTCCACTCTATCTATAACAGAGTATCTCCATTTTAGGTTTTCCTCATCTATTTCATGGTTATGAGTGTATGTCTTCCTTTCTAAAGGTTCATATATCCTCTGATCCATTTTCCATATAGTTGCTAGACTGACTTATCTAAAATTCAAATCAGACCATGTGACTCCACCTTGCTGTGCTGGACCTTCTATGTTTGCCTCTGCAGGTCTGATCTCTGCCCTTCTCCAGTGTTGCTGGGCGCTGAGAAGGGCAGACCTTGTCCAGCTACAACATGGTGTGATTGTTTTCCTCTCCTGAAGGCCATAGCTCCTGTTAAATTACCTTCTCCTTCATTTCTGGCTTCAGCTGGAGCTCTCTCCAGGAACTGGGGAGGCTTTCCACCCTTTGTCCTTTAGAGCCCAAGGTGCTACTGTTATCTCTCTGTTGCTTTATCCTGCATTGTTAGTGTCTCTTTGACCCTGCCCACATCTCTATAGAGTGTTCCTTCATTACACTTTCTTCAATGATGTCTTTGGAGGTGCCATCTATTTCTTCCTGGAGTCCCTACTGGTACATTCCTTCATTGCCAATAAAATTTAAATTTCAAAATTATAATATGGCAAACAACACCCTTTAAAATCTAGGCCTTAACAGCTTCTCCACTGCCTTGGCCCTTGCCCTAACCAACTTAGCTATTTGAGCTCCCGACATACAGTGTGCTATTTCATGCTTCTGTGACTCTGCCCTTGCCCTTCCCATGCATGAAATGGCCTCTCAGCCCCCAGACTCTGCCCACTCCCACCTCCACACTCTCTCTGGTTCTGGCTCCTTTTTCCTTAAAGATGGAACTCAGGTATCACCTCCTCCAGAAAATCCTTCCTGAGTCCTTGGTGTCCCTGTGGCCAAAAGCTGTGGTTAAAAGTTTTCATAGACTCAAAGAATGTTAACATATTAAAGACTCTGGGAAGTTGCTTGTTAAAGAGACTTGTTAATCCATTTTTACCCAGTTTTTCCCAAAGTGACTTGAAAACCTAAATTAATTTTCAGATCCTTTTTTCTTCTTTCCTTCCTCCCCCTCCTCTCCTTCCCCTTCCATCCTCCCCCTCCTCCTCTTCCCTTTCTTCTTTTTCCTCCTTCTCCTTCTTCTTCCTCTTCTCCTCCTCCTCCTCCTTCTCTTCTCTTCCTCCTCCCTCCCCTTTGTTGCCCTCCCCCTCCTCTTCCTCCTCTTCTTCTTCTTCTTCACCCTCCTGTTTTCTCTCTGTTTTCTCTTTCTTCTTTCCTTTGCTAAACAATTTATTGGATTATCTCATTTAACTTAAACAACAATTTTATAAGGTAGGTCCTATTATTATGACCATTTATAAGCTGAGAAAAGTGAGAATCAAGGAAGTTGAAAGTCTATTCAATAGTAAATCAACTGGCAAGTGAAGAAGCCTGAATGTCAATGCAGAGTCTCACTCTAGAATCTATACCCTTAATAATAATATTAAAGGCAGGCTTTGTTTATATCTAGGTGTTAGTTATGTTAGTTATGCTTATAACATATGTGTGAATATAAATATATACATATATATGTATATATAATACTCACATATAATTAGTAATAATTATATAAGAGTTTGTCAAAAGTAAAGAGGCAGCCATTGAGTTTTAGTTTAATAGATTAGATTAAATGTACTATTCTGCTTACAAGCCAGAGTTAAATTCAGGAGCCCTCAGCGTGGTACTTAAGATCAAACAAGTTGGGACACCTGGGTGGCTCAGTAAATTAAGCATCTGACTTCTGCTCAGGCCGTGATCTTATGATTTGTGGGTTTAAGCCCCACGTTGGGCTCTGTGCTAACAGCTCAGAGCCTGGAGCCTGCTTCAGATTCTGTATCTCCCTCTCTCCCTCTCTCTCTGTATCTCCCTCCTCCGCTCATGCTCTACCCCCCAGAAATAATAAATAAACTTAAAAAAAGATCAAACATGTTAATAATATTTGCTCAATAGTTCAGTCTTCGATATGACACTTTTGTACATACAGCTTGGGAGTAACAGAAATACTAAAGTCTTTGAAATAAGTATAGAACAAATCAAAAATAAAACCTACGTATTTCCCAACACAACTCAACATATTTTGAACAGTGTGGTCCTAGCCAGGCAGCTTCAATTGTCCATGGAGACAAAGGCAAATTCACAGGCAGGAAAATGCAGCTAATCCAAGATTCTTGGAGGATCTTCTCTTATTGTTAAGCTCATCATCATCAACTAAGCAGACAGTTTTTGAGAGAATGCACAATTGGCAGTGAGGTAAGAAGAGGAAACTTTTCAGCAAGTCAGATTAATGTTTCAAATTCTCAATACATTGATAGATGTTATGGCCACACATCATAATTTACTAATATTTTAACTGCCATAAAATAAGTAATACAAAAGTGCTTGTGTAAACTGAAATGCAACATACAAGTGTAAGATTTTATTATGCGTATCCATCAAGGTGACATGCAATTAAAAGTCTATATCAAAGTTATTTTGTTACTCATGCACCTACTTCCACATGGACTCACCAGTGTTTCCTAAGCAAGAGTAGACACCAGAATCATCAGAGAAGCTTTTTTAAACATCTGTATCTGAAATTTGCACTAGAAGATTCTGACTCAGTAGTTCTGGAATGAGCCCTGCCTTATATTTACTGGAAAATCTCCCCGGATGCATCTGATGTCCACCACTCTATAGCATGGGCAAGATTATGCAGCAGTAACCCAAAACCCCACCCAAATCTCAATGGCTCCATATTACAGAAGCTTATTTCTTGTTCATGCCACATAGAAAGTGTAGATTAGCAGGAAAGTTGCTTCTCTTCCTGGTCACTGAGAGATCCACTTTGCCTGAAACTTCATCCAGAGACATCCTACTAGGACCATAATAGCACTGGGAAGGAGATGGGGTGAATCATGGGCTGGTTTTTTAAAACCTCTGCATGGAAGCCACACCTCTTGTGTTCCATGGCTGAAGCAAGTCACATGTCCACATTTAACTTCAAAGCAGTGGAAGATCTACTTCCATCATGTGCTTGGAATGGGAGAGACTAGAAAATATTTGTGAGTAACATTAGTGGCTGCCCAAATCTCTGATTAAGAATGATTGAGTTCAATCTCTTTGGATTACAAGAAAAGAAAAAAGCACAGAGAAATTAAGTGAATTTCCAAAATTACACAGCTGATAGACCTTGAATTAGCATAATGGTCTCCTTACTGCAACTATTTTCTTAAAATATTCCAACTAATTTGACCTGCTTCTCTTACTACATATTCTTCTCTTCTTTCTTCCTTTTTGTCACAAATTTTCAAAATCAGAAAAATTTCTTCCCTTAACACATAACTTAGGGTTTGTGATTTATTTGATGGCAGTTTTAAATAAGATGTTTTTAACCCCACTTAGAAACAGTCCACTTTCATGATTTATTACAACTTTCTTTCCCTGGTTAATTAAACTCATTTCTTAGGAACTGACTCATGGCTAATCACGCTAAGAATAAAATTAGTTATATTACCCTCTTTGTTATAAAATGAGTGTAAATAACTTTTAAGGCAATTTTTCTAAAATCAAAAAAACATGTAATAGTCCCCAATTCAGCAACATTATGTAAAATAGCAGACTCAGGGAGTAGTAAATCCAGATGCTGTCCTATTATTGCATGAAACAAGGCAGAAATTTACATTCCTTTATTATTAAACCAAGCTCTATCAATTGAATTTCTTTGTAGAAATACTGTATTTTGGAGGGTTAAACTACCATTAAAAAATTCCTAGACTAAAACCTGTTGTACAGTTTCTTTGCCCACTGGAGAGATATAAAACCATTACATTTAAGTATCATAATAGCTAGCATATGCTATTTCTTAGAAATGACACCACCATCTGGATTAAGGTCCACTGATGATTTCATACAATACTCCAGCTTTCTTCGGGTAGAGAGAGGCCAAACTGTTCCAACTTTAACTACCCTGTTGTACTAATGAAAAATAATAAAAGGTTACGTTTATGTTTGACCTACTTACTGGAGATCACATACTGCTTTATAAATAAATTATATAATTATCATAGTAGCTGGGAATACAGAAGGCGAGCCAGATGCCTGTGTTAAGAAAGGAGTTGGGGCCCATATTAATCTCCCAATATTGTCTGTGTCTAACCAAGCAGATTATAGATTTTCCTGGTTGCTAGAAGCACTGTTCTGCCATGGAAAGCCTACCTGCCTTGCGTTCAAATCCTGACTCTCCTGTTTGCGAATTAGGAGACCTTGGGCTCGTCCTTGAATCTTTCTGAGACTCCATTTCCTCAACTATAAATTAGGAATAATTCTATCTGTGGTAAATTTGTTAAGATGTTTAAGGATTGTGACTATAGAATATCTAGCAAAGTACCTCTTTTATACAGTAACAGATTAGGAAATCATGACTATGATTATTTATTTTTCCTTTCTCTAGTCATCTTTATTTCCTTCAGCTTGAGCACAGAGAAGCAAAAGGAGAGATTAAGAACAAGGATGGGATCAGCCTGTGGCGGGAAAAGTCAAACTGTAGGTATGATAAGTAAAGATCAAATTACACATTCTGTGCCTATTCCTAAAATGGCTTTCTCATGTGGCAGAATCATCAGACAATAAAATTACACTGCTGTGTATAAAGCAGTAGCAATATTGGTTTCTCTTTGTGTAAGCCATCCTCATGGTGGCTATCTTTAAAGGTCATGTGGTGAATTTTCACTGATAAAACCAGTTTAGTCTTTTAGATTCACTGAAATCATTAAATATACGAGTGAGTGAAGGTGGGGATTTGTGGTAGGGAAGTAGAAGAGGAAAAGAAGGAAACCCTCTCACCTGACTGCTTCCTCACTAGCCCCTTGCCTATTGTCATTCACACAGCAAACCTTCTGGGCCAATCCATCTGACTGGCTGTGCAGGGGATGGGGCAGCCTGGATAATTGATGGACTCAATCTGACCAGGCACAGGTGGCACGGAGACGGCATACAGCAGCTTCTCGGGTTTGCCAGTGCCATCTGTTGCCATAAGAACATCTGTCGTCAAGGTCACCCTGTCACCCTCTGTTAAAGTTACAGGTTTGGTGAGTAGGATAATGTCACCTAAGAAGAAGGGGTATGTATGTTGGGGGCTAGGAGGGAAGAGAAAGGGAGACCAAGATACACAAAGACAACAGGAAATCTTGTTTTTTTTTTAGTTGTGAAGAATTAATAATAACACGAAGAATTACTAAATAATTAAAAGAAAAAAGTACGCATAATTTTAAAAAAGGACTTCCCTGTAAAAGGTTTGCCAAAAGATTATTGTCATTGTTCTCTCTCGCTAAAACCTTAGCTCATTTCATAGGGTAAGAACATTTTTACCAGAGGCATGACACACATTTGTAAAAGATGTGATATGTAATTATAGGATCTACTTGTAAAGAAAAACACGCCTCCCAGCTTGCCAGCTCTAAAAACCAATTTTTGATGTGCTCCTTTTATATAAATACACTTGATTAAGCATCTGCGTGTGTGTGTGTGTGTGTGTGTGTGTGTGTGTGTGCATGTGTGTGCATTCACAGCATGTTCAGGGAGGGAGCAGAGTGGAAGGGGTGTTGCATTTATCAAAGTATTTAACTGGCATTTGAGCTTTGCTCTGCTGCCAGAGAGAATGACCCATTTGTTAATAAAGAACAATTAAGTTAATAGACTCAAATGAGCTGATGGACAAAGTACTGTAATGGAAGCAAATGCAATATTGGATTTTTAAGCAGTGAGTATTACATGTGGCCGGACTTCCAGCAGCAATGGTTCAGCTTTCCCTCCCTGTTTGTTGCTGACGCTTTTTAAAGCAATTTCACCCAGTGGCAAAGAAACATCATTCCCATCTGTTTAGGAAGTGCGGCTTTACTTATTGGACCAATATTGCTGGCACCGTGGGCTTTTGGGGACTTAATGATTGCCATTGCATGGTGAGATGGGAGGGGGGAGATAATCTGCTCGATTTTATGAAATATACTCACATCTGCCCCATCAAACCCAAAGGGCAG
Source organism: Prionailurus viverrinus (assembly GCF_022837055.1). Classification (NCBI taxonomy): domain Eukaryota; kingdom Metazoa; phylum Chordata; class Mammalia; order Carnivora; family Felidae; genus Prionailurus; species Prionailurus viverrinus. The sequence continues at coordinate 165,338,157 of NC_062568.1, read as the reverse complement.
TAGAGGGAAATAAAATGGTTTTTCAGCAAAAAGGAGGGTCAGGGAAGGAATAGACAAAAGAGCAGATGAACTCTAGTTTTATCTGTACCTTTTAGCCCAGTCACCAGACACCATGCAGAACATTCAAATGGGGCTCTTGGAAAGAAACAACGTGTTGGTAGCCAACTGCAATTTTAATTGTTGATTGTGTAGAGGATATACAGAATTCAGCTTGTTCCCTGACTCAGTTGTTTCATGTTTTGATTGTAGGAACTGAATGACAGTTTGGCAGTGATTAAGGGTAGTTTTGCCTCTACTCTTTCTTCCAGTTTGGGCCACCAGGAGGATGTTTCTTTCATCATCTCTTCCTGATCTTCTGTTCTAAGTCTAATAAAACAGGTAATATAAGCACAGACCAAAAATTCAAGGAAAAGAGTCATAAATACTGATTTTGATGCTCTGGATTTCAAAATTATTTAGGGACTCATACTTGAATGTATACTCTAAATAGAGCAAAGTCTCAATTACTTGGCTTCATGAGGTTCACAAAAATTATTTTTCTTTATTAGCAAAGTTAGGTCCTTTTAGTGCTAGAACTCCTTAACATGATCACATTAATTTCAAGGAGACTATTCCCTAAGTTATGATGTAGTTGATGGATTTGGACTGCTAATGGGCCACATGATCCTGTGAAAGTCACTTACCATCTCTTGAGAATTCTGTAGCCAACTTCCCATCCAAATCTGGATTCCATAAGAGCAGCTGAGCTGCATATATCTTGCTCCTTGCAGCCCATAAAAGCAAGCCATATTCCCAGCTTTGTCCTTCGATCCCACCATCTTAGCTCATTCTTATCTTGTCAGCTCTGTGCCCTAGTTCTCTACTCTAAGTTTGACAATTGTCTCTGGTCTCTCCAGATCTGTTCTTCTGAGCAGGGCACTTTCCAGGACTTTGTACCCTGTTAATGTAGCATATTGGGGAAACAAATGAGTATTGCGTTTGGGGGATAGGCTTTAAAGTCTCTGAGCAGTTGGACACTTACCAGCTGAGTGACCTTATGCAAGTTTCTTAACCTTCCAGCCTTGAATTGCTCATCTGTAAAGTGAGATTTTAAGTGGTAATTATCAAGTAGAATTCCTGCATATTAAATGGCTGACATAATGCCTGACATACAGCAAGTGGCAAATAAATGGTAGGTATTAATATTATCAATCTTTAGCTTAAACTATTATTCAGAACTCAATATCGTGATTTCTGGAATATAAGTATTTTGAACTGACCTAATTCCAGGAATTTCCTTTCATGTGGTTCCTTCCCCAAAACAAGAGTTAGGCTAAGCTTGGTTCCCTAATATGTTGTGGTTGATTTAAATAAGTCTGTCTTTACATCTCTAAGTCTGGAATACGTGGGAGGTGTTCTCCCTCAGTGGTTCACAGCCTGTATTCTAATATGCCCAAATACCTCCACAAAGGGATGTGCTTCATTGTGAAAGGACAAGAATGCAAAACAGAGCTGTTTGGTTTTTGGACAGTAGACCATCTGAATGAAATATGGTCCTGTGGCTAAAAGATTTGAAACCTACTGGACTTGATGGTCCCCAAGATCCCATTCAGCATTAATATCTTAACCTCTAGACTACGACTAAATATATTTCGTGCTAACCAATCAGAGGCAGTAAACATATTATAATAAATAAATGTATCTTATTACTTCCTTGATGATTCAAGGAGTTCATTAGGAACAGCAGTGTTTTGAAAGAAAGGACTTTAGGCTATTCTAGGCTTTTTTTCCCCTTTAGTAAATATATTCAGACTGTGTATGTCTTTGAATGTTCATATCAGTCAGATGTTTGTTTTCTTCCTTTTTGCCATCTTCTTTGCCTCTTTTAATTTGCTGCTTCCAGTGTGCTGTCTAATGAGACTCAATAATGAAGCATGTTAGTTGTATGTTGATTGAAGGTAATGACACTATGAGTGAGGACACGAGATCTATCCTTAATTATACACCTGCATGGATTTTGTCAATTGGCTGCACAGTGGCTTTAGGTAAGGGACTTGTTTTCTGGAGTTAGGCTTTGTTCTCTACAGGGAGGATGAGTTGGTAAATATTTATTACCAGTTGATACTGGAAGAGCCCCAACTTGTAGGACTGGCTGATTTCTGTGGTGTAAATAATCTGACCATGTCTGCCATGACACGTTCAGACCCTGAACGCAGACTTTGTTACACGTGAAATTGGAAAGACACGAACACAAACTCCCCCAATCCAGGATACTACTCTACTGAAAACACTGTCAAGTAAAGTAACCTCCTATTCTGCTAATGTTAGCATTCACCTGCATACTCAACACTTGGAAACGTGGGATCTCAGAAAGACTGAGCCCTCTGTAGTATGCCTAATTGGTGGTCATTTCTTCTACAGAGATTTGCTTCTTCTTAAATTTAATGTTTCTTGATAGCTTATAGGTGTTAGACACTGTGCTGAACACTTTAGGTGAATCCACTCATTCAATCATGTAATAACCCTCTGAGGCAAGGACTGAGATTAACCACATTTCAACAATGAAGAAACTGAGGCTGAGAGTAGTTGAGTAACTTACCGAAGTTCCCATAGCTAGTCAGAGATAGAACGGGAATTCAGATCCAGACACTCTGGCTCAATATCCCACACATTAATTGTGAACCGACTTTGTAAACAAGATAGCACGTTTGACTTGTGACTCTTTTCTAACAAACATATATACACTTAATTGATGACTACTTGTCCATTATTAGACGTGGTTTCAAATTGTAATTTGTAATGATCCCTTAGTATGGTTCATGAAAAATATCATATGTAAATTTATTTTTGGCAAAGGAAAGAAAAGGAGGGAGATGTAAATATTCAAAACTTCGTAACTTGTATATTGATTCTTTCAATTGTCTTCTCCTCCCATATTCCCTCTTCCCTTCTTTATTGAAATTGCAATCTCAATTATTATTCAAGTTACACAACATGCCCAGCCTAAGTCAGTGGGTATCATTGCGAAAAATAAAAATAAAAACAAAAGAGAAAATGAAAGTCTGATCATTTTTATCAGTGTTTTTAAATTCAAAACACCATATAACAGAATATTGGCCTACAAATAATATGCCAGTGACCATCACACGGCCACATAATTTAAACAACCATAAATGCAATGTCACATTATAGAGGGCTTCTAATTTAATTGAGTTTAAAGTAGGCCAAAGTCAGTCATTTATATCTCTCTGCATAGATTACAGTAACAATTACTTCCCAGAAAATAAAAACAAAGCATAATATTCAGAATGATGGCCAACCCTTTTTAAAAATGAAAATATTGCCCGCAAGGACTTATTCCACTGGAATGTATAAAAAAAAACACACAACGATGAAATTAATCATTATTTATATAATCAGTAGGTATGGATGAATCTAAGTTGATATTCAACAAATCAATTCCCTTTAAAGGTCGGTGAGTGAAATATTTAGTTTTGCTTAACACAGTTCTTCTCCCTTGTAATGATTCTCAGTAATCTTCTCTTCCCATGTAGTAAGGAAACAAACAAAAACTGAGAGTGGATCTTTCCTGTGTGTACCACAGCCATTTTTAAATAAAATGAGGATGTGTGTGTGTGTGTGTGTGTGAGTGTGTGAGTGTGTGTGTGTGTGTGTGTGTGTGTGTGTGTGTGTAGGGGTGTGTGTATGTGTGTATGTACTGGCATCGCTTTTACAGATGAAAATAGAAGAACTCTAACCTCAGAAGCACATGCCGGTTAGCAGGGTTGGGGAAAGTTCAGGTGCTGAGGGAATACACCTTTTCCCTCTTATCCCACCTCCAATTAAAAACAGGTAACCCTATAATCTGCTTCTGGTCATCTCAAGCTAATTACACTTGGACGAGAATTTAGGCAATGCTCAATTGCAGAAAATTAACATACACATTTCTCTACATGTACTTGCGGAAAGGGAGAGATAAAGCCACATGCAAAATCTTTCCAAAAACACAGCCAGACCTCATTCATATCTACATACTTCATGTCACATTAACTCACCCAGCCTGACACCCAGAGCTACACCCTCCAGCTGACTGGCAAGGTTAGGCTTTAGCTTTTTAATAACCTTCTTATACATATAGGCCTATATATCCAGGATCTATGAAGTACACAGATGATTATTTAGGATTAATGGATCATCCAAAGTGCCAGTTGGCACGTTTTGAGAAAAAAGTGTAACAAATGCAGCTGTTTACTAATAAATAAAGCCTCAGCTGTAAGAGAAATAAATTAGATGCATTTAATTGGTAGGCTGCAAACCTCCCCTCTTTATTACAATGCCGCTTCTTGTTATTTTATGATGTCAGGGTAGATGGCAGACTGACAGAGTGTTTATGAGTCACAGTTTGCAGATGGCACTCTTGGTTCTCGGCAGCTATGAGCACAAGTAGCATGAGGCCTCAATAGCAGATTTTGCCAAAGACGACCCCCTGAGAATTAGCTGTCTCCATTTCTCTTGTGCCAATCTCTCCCTGGCAGAACTCTACTTCACAAACCCACCTTCGATAAATTGTGGCTGCCTTGGCAGGGAATTAAAGAGAGCTCGCACTCAAGAATACCCTCATCTCCAGGTGATCCCTTTGTCATTGTGGAGGAGGCCTGTGCAATGATTCTCAGGGCAGCCTTCCTACAGTTTCTTACAGGGGAGGATGACCAAGGATCCGGCAGGACCCCGCCTCCCCCCTTCCTACTTACTTGGCTCTCCACGCCTGCCCTCCCTCCAGCTGACAGGAGTGATTTCCTGTCTCTCAAGCACAGCATAAGGTCCTTGCACTTGGGATTCAGAGCTCCCCTAACTAATGACAGCTTTGTCATCATACAGCTGGGGATGGAGGGGGAGGGGTCACCCCTGCCCGAGGAGCTGCAGCTTCACAGCTTCTGTACTCCCTGCATTCTCCCTGGTCACTAGTCACTTCTAGGGCTGGGAAATAGCACACAGGAGACACGCAGTCATAATTGTCAACAGATTTGTACATTTTTGTCACCAGTTATACTCATAATGGATTTTTATTCTAGTGGGTTTTTTCATTAGAAAATAGGAATGATCAAGCCCCTTTGGAGAAAAGAGAGTATATTCTGAACACATAATAGTAATGATAAGGTTAATGATAATAGCAGTCATAATATTAATATCAGGAGCTACCATTTATTGAGTATTTACTATGGGGTAGACTAAAATCACTTCCCTCACAATTATACAAATTATCTTATGACAGTTTAAAACACATCAGCAGTCCTCCCTCTTTGTCTCTTGTTTCCTTTTCCTACCTTCCAGCGTTCAGTCATGTGAGCCCTGGCCATGTGTCCAGTAGGGCCCTGAGAGAAATCTTTAGATCCCTGCCATCTCGTTTCCTCTTTTCCACTGTGTCTGATGGGGACCCAGTGGAGGGGGTCTGATCTCTCCAGCTGTCTCTTGAAGCTTAAAAATGGCATCTTGAGGTCAAGCTGGATGAGGTAAAGAAAGCATACAAACAAAAGTAAATGTGGTTGGTTGGTTGGTTTCAAAAACAGTTTGGGAAACCTTAGGTGGGAAAGGAATCAAGCTCAGATTTTGCACTTTAGATAAAGTCTCATGTCTCTCTCAAGGGATTTATTTAAAATAAGGGAAAAGTCATCTCTGTTACATATGTGTGGATCAAGCACATCAAGATCAAGATCAAGCACAAGGCAAACATTTCTGTTTTCACTACATCATAGAGAAGTTTCTCTAATTGGCATAACAAGGTAATGCATAAATATATACATACATACATAATAGATGAATAAAATTGGAGTCATCCAGATTGAGAAAGAGGTTGTAAAATTGTCTTTATTTGCAAAGACATGATTCTTTATGTAGAAAATCCTAAGGATTCTATTTAAAAAAACCAGCTAATGAGTTCAGCATGATCACAGCATACAAGATCAATATACAAAAACCAATTGTGTATCTATATGCTAACAATGAACGGTCTGAAAATGAAATTAAGAAAACAATTACAATTACAAAACAAGTAAAATTACAATGGCATTACAAAGAAAAAAATACTTAGGAATATATTTAGCAAAAGACGTGTCAGGCTTGTACACGGAAAACTACAAAACATTGTTGAAAAAATTAAAGAAGACCTAAATAAAGTGAGATATGTTCATGGATTGGCAGACTCAATATTGCTAATTGGCAATTCTCCTCAAATTGATCTGCAGGTTCAATTTAATCCCTAGCAAAATCCTTAAACTGTATATATTTTTTTCAGTACTTGACAAGCTGATTCTAAAATTTATATGGAAATGCAAAGGACCCAGAAAAACCAAAACAATTTTGAACAAGAAGAAAAAAGCTGGAGGACTCACATTTTCCAGTTACAAAATTAAGTATAAAGCCACAGTAATCAAGACCTTGTGGTCTTGGCGTAAGATTAGCTACATAGATCAATGACACAGAATTTAGTGTTTAGAATGACAACCCTATATTTATGGTTAATTAAGTTTTGACAAAGATGGCAAGGCAATTCTATAACCTTTCACCCAATGGTATAGTCACTTGGATATACTCATGCAAAAACAATTAATTTAGATGCTTACCTTGAACCATAAGAAAATTAACTCAAAATGGATCTTAGACCTAAATGAGAGAGCTGAAACTATAAGACTTCTAGAAACAAAGATAGGAAAGTTAGAGTGGCTTGTGAGGGAGAGAGTTTTCCTGAGGAGGTAACACTGAGCAGAAAGTATATCGCAATGAGGGAATAAGCTATAAAGTTCTGGAGAAAGAATATGCCATACTCCAGGCATGTGGAATAGAAGTTGCAGATGCTCAGAGGTGAGAATAAATTATGTATTCTTAGGAAGTAAGGAGACAAGTATGGTGTGTTTTATTGTGATACCGAGCTAAACAAAGATCTCTTAGGCAGGACATGAATAGTACTACTTATTAAGAGAAAATTAACAAATTAGACTTAAAATGAAAAGCTTCTTTTGATAATTAAAAAAAATTTTTTAATGTTTATTTTTGAGAGAGAAAGAGAGAGTATGAGCAGAGGTGAGGGGGAGCAGAGAGAGAGGGAAACACAGAATCCAAAGCAGGCGCCAGGCTCTGAGCTGTCTGCACAGAGCCCCATAAGGGGCTCGAACCCACAAACCATGAGATCATGCCCCGAGCTGAAGTCGGAAGCTTAACTGACTGAGCCACCCAGGTGCCCCGCAAGTGAAACACTTCTGATTTTGGAAAGATACCATGAAGAAAATGAAGGGTTAAGCTACAGACTGGGGGAAAATATTTGCTAATCTTGTTTTGGGCAAAACCTTGTACCAGAAAACAGAAAGAACCCCAGCAGCCTAATAATCTAAAAACAGATAAATCAGAAGTAGGCAAAAGATTTAAACAGACATATCACAAAAGAAGATATATGGGTGGCCAATAGGTACATACAATTTGCTCAAGGTCACTCGTTATCATGGAGATGCAAATTAAGGCATCCAGAGAGAGAGAGACCCTTACACACCCACTAAAATGGCCATCGTTAAAATGAATGACAAAACTAAGTTTTACAGAAGACTTAGAACAACTGGAACTTTCATGGATTGGTGTTGAGAGTGTAAAATGTTGTCAGTACTTTGGAAAAAAGTTCAGCAGTTTTTTAAATAAAGTTAAATATGCACTGCTGTTTGTCCAAGCAGTTCTAAAGCTAACTAGTTACTGAAGAGAAATAAAAACAATTTTGTTGACAAAATCCCTTGTACACAAATGTCCATGGCAGTTTTATTCACAATAATTTCGAACTGAAGATATTCCAAATATCTTCACCAGACAAATGGATTAAAAGTAATTGTCTATTCATACACTAGAATATTACTCAGGAATTAAAAGGACATGCTGCTGATTCATGCAACAACATGAATAATTCTCCAAAACATCATGCTGAGCAGAAGAATCCAGAGCACATATAGTATGCTTCCATTTCTATTAAATTCTAGAACAAGCAAACTGATTTATAATGGCAGAAAGCAGACCAGAGGTTGCCTAGTGTTTGAGGGAGAGGAATTGAGTGCAAAGTGTCTTGAGACTACTTATTAGGATGATATAAATGTTCTCTATCTCGGTGCTCAAGTAGTTACATGGGATTTTTCATTTGTCAAATCTCATCAACCTGTACATTTAAATTGCTTGTATTCATTGTATTTAAATTATACCTCTATAAAGTTGATTTAAAAGTAAAATTAAAAACTACCAGTAATGGGGCGCCTGGGTGACTCAGTCGGTTAAGTGTCCGACTTCAGCTCAGGTCATGATCTCCTGACTCATGGGCCCTGTGTTGAGCTGTGCTGAGAGCTTGGAGCCCGGAAACTGCTTTGGATTCTGTGTGTGTGTCTCTCTCTGTCCCTCCCACACTCATGCTCTGTCTCTCTCTTTCTCTCTCTCAAATACAAATAAATGTTAATAATAATAAAAAAAAACTACCAGTATTGACATAAGATGTAATAAACCTGAAACAATGAGAAACCTTAAAATAAATTTCTAAAACATGCACTAAACATAATTTTCAAGTTATAATTCCTAATAAACATTCAATGATTAAATATTTCCCATATGATATAAAATTTCAAGATCATATAAAAAGATATTAAAACTTAGCAACTTGTTTTATGAGCCTAGTAAAATCCAGATACCAAAACTGAATAAAAGTAGATTAAAAGAAAAAGAAAAAATAGGCAAAAATTTATGAACATAGGTAGAATAATACTAAACAAAATATTAGAGTATCAAATCAAGCAGCTTAATAATACTAACAACAACATCAACGATTAGGATTTATCACAAAAATGCAAGAATTGTTCACATTATAAATTTTTAAAAACATTGTAACCCACTTTGGGATGCAAAAATACTGATTCGAGGGTATATGTTCATGCCATTGTTTAGAGCAGTATTATCACCAATAGCCAAATTATGGAAAGAGCCCAAATGTCCATTGACTGATAATGGTATACTACTCGACCATAAAAAAGAATGAAATCTTGCCATTTGCAATGATGTGGATGGAGCTAGAGTATTATGCTAAGCAAAATAAGTCCAAGAAAGAGAGATACCATAGGATTTCACTCATTCATAGAATTTAAGAAATAAACAAATGAACATAGGGGAAAAAAAGAGAGAGGTAAACCACAAAACAGACTTTTAATTGTAGACAACAAACTGATGGTCACCAGAGAGAAGGTGGGTGTCAGGATGGGTGAAATAGGTTATGGGTATGAAGGAGGGCACTTGTGATGAGCACTGGGTGTTGTATGTGATGAATCACTATATTGTACACGGGAAACTAATATTTACTGTATGTTAACTAACTGGAATTTACATGAAAACCTGAAATGACAAAAATCAAAATAAAGGAAAATAACTCACTTTGGTTGACTGGGTGGCTCAGTTGGTTAAGCATCTGACACTTGATCTCAGCTCAGGTAAAAGATCTCATGGTTCATGAGATTGAGTTGAGCCTTGTGTTTGCTCCACACTGACAGTGCAGAGCCAGCTTGGAATTCTCTCTCAAAATAAGTAAATAATATATATATATATATATATATATATATATAAAATCTCACTTTGTTAAACAATTTAAGAAGAAACAACCAAATAATCAGCTTACAAGACAACTGAAAAGTGTTTGATAAAATGTAACACAGTTCTAATAAATTATTTTAGCAAGTTTCCCCCTTTACTCTTGAGATAATGCGATTAGACGAAAAATAAATAAAAATATGTTTGACTATAAATATGGATAAGACTTCTATTATAGATAATATGATTATTTAAGTGTACAAATTTAAAAGAGCCAACCAAGAATCTGTTAGAACTACTCAAGGAGTTCAGTAAGTTAGCATGATATATGATTAATAAATGAAAATTGCAGCTTTCCTATTATCAGCAAAACAATAAAAACAATTTAGGAAGAAAAGAAATTACATTAAAAATTTACAAGCCAAACTGAATCCAGGATACCTAGAAATTAACCTAGCTTAAAGTATGTGAAAACTAAATGAAGAAAATTATAAGGTTTTAACAGGGGCTATTCAAGCAGAACTGAATAAATGTAAAGGGGTTTATTTAATTTTTGAAAGCTATTAATTATCACTAAATTCACTAATCCCTGATTTTATGGTTTCTCCTGAAGCAATGTTGCACAAAAGTTTAGGAAAAATTTTGCAAAGAATGCATAAAATTAAAATTCCCTATCAGGTTTTTACATATATATATATATATATATATGGAAATAGGGAAAGAGAGAGAGAGAGAAGCAAATCTGGTTAGTTGCCTACTCTACACTAAAGTTTCTTTTACTTGTACTAAGGTTACCTTATACCTTACTCAGGGTAATGTACTCAGATAATAAAATACATTTCCTAACCTCTCTTATAGATAGAGTGGTCATGTACTGATGTTATACTAACATCCCTAGGCAGGGCTTCTAGAAAATCTCCTTAAAAGAAAGGATGCTTAGATCCCATACCTGCCTACTGCTCTTTTCTTCTTTATTTTTCTTGCCTGGAACACAAATATGCTGCTGGAGATGAAGCAATCATCTTACAGTTGTGAAGTAATGACATGATGATGAAAACCATACCCAAGATAGTTGAGCAAAATGTGAAAAGTCTCTGTTATTGATGTCCAAGGGCTGCACCAGCCCTGTACTTTTTAGTTTTCTGTTATGTGAGAATGATAAATTTCTCATTTCATTAAGCTTCTATAGGCAGTTTTCTGTTATTCTGTGACATGAAGAAGAATGCAATCCGTAACTGTAAAATGCTTCAAAGCTACAATAATTAAAATACTGTGTGTTGTGATATTAATGCTAGAATAGGCAGGGGAATGAGTGGACAGTCCTGAATTTATACTTGTAAAAATCTATCTATCCATCTATCTATAATAAATAACATATATATAATCATATGTATGTTATAAATATACATATACATGTATATTTGATAGACTATATATATATATTTGATAAACTTTATATATGTATATTTGATAAATTATATATATATATATATGTATATATTTGATAAATTAGACATTTGAAATCAGTACCATGTATGGGATAACTCATTTAAGGCAGCCAACAGGAGTGCTTGGGTGGCTCAGATGGTTAAGCATCTGACTCTTGATTTCAGCTCAGGTCATGATCTCATGGACCTGAGATGGAGCCCAGCATCGGGCTCTGCACTGGGGGTGAAGCCTGCCTGAGATTCTCTCCCTCTCCTTTTGCCCCTCCCCCACTTGCTTCGTCTCTCTCTTTCTCTCTCTCAAAATAAATAAATAAATAAATAAATCAGCCAAAATTTGAAGAAAGGTTTCACCAGCTCTGATTTGACCATTTTTAAAAATATTCCCATATTCTGAAAGCTGGCCCTTTCTGTCTCCACAGCTGCACAGTGGTATCCTGTTTTGGAACACGGCTGCTCTCTGTACAATCAGCTTCTCATGTTACAGAGTGTTCCTAACTCATTGTCCTCCATTACGGAATGTGCTCATCCTTGGTTTTCATCACAATCTGCCCATGGGAGTCTTTGTCCTGTCCTGCCTCAAGTCGGTGCCACACAATTGGACCTTTCACAATTGGTAAAATTCTTGCTGATTAACTCCTTAACTCAAAAGTCCATTTTCCTGATAATGTTCAGGATTTCATCCTCTGTACTCCTTCCTGCCATCCATTTATGTTGATTGATTAGGTCAGAAAGCCCAAGATTTTCATTTAGTTCTTCTAGCACCCTTGTCATTTAGTCCATTAGTATTTGAATAGTGGATTTTAAAATATTATATTAAATTTTATTGCTTTTTGACAAAGGCAGTTCAAGAATAATTTCTGAATATCTTATAGAAACCATAAAATGTCAGAGTTACAAGGGCCCTTAGAGATCATCTGCTATTACCTCTTATTTTACAGATGGAGAAAGTGCAGCTCAGAGAGGGGAGTGATTTGCCCATTGTTGCATATCTTGTCAGTTAAGGTGCTGAAGATAAAACACTAGAACTTTGTTGATTATCATTTTAATTTCCAGTTGCTTGGGTTTTCTTCCTTGCTATTGGAGGGATCACCCTTATTTATTTTTTCCTTGTTATCATTAGGGGATTGCTATTCTCCACTGTTAAGAAAAGATGGGCTAATAAAGACTAATTCCAATTTCTTTCCCAATCCTTTCACTTGCTCTCCCCAGGACACAAGGAATGATTTATCAAGTTGGAGAGGTGGCAAAAAACTGACAACTCTGCCAACTAGGAGCGAATCATTGAGATGGCATTTTAGCAGTGTTGGCCTATCTTTCTCATTTTTGTGAACCACCTGGTTCTACACATAGTGGAGACCCATGCTTCTAGACTCTACGCTGTAAAGGGATCAAGCAGAGATTGGTCTTTGTTCCATCACTGCCAGGTACAACTAGGTCAGAGAGTCAGATCCACATGGGTTCTGATTTGTGTGTTTACTATGGAGGTATGACACCTTATCATACTCTCAATTCAACTTGACTAGGAATTACCATGGAATTATAGCCTAATCATTATTTTATTTATTGTGTTTCTTCATAAAAGACTAAAAACCTGTAGAGAAGAAGTGATGAATTAGGTTTGTCCTCATAGCTAATATTTGCTTCGATTTTTGAGTACCTAACCATGCATCATCTTCGATATGGACTTCAGGGACGGATGCCAGAGATGGGAAGTGCATAGAAGCATACGATAAGTAGGCTGGACTACCTGGTTAATTACAACAGAATCCTAACCTGCAAATTTGGATACATATTATTGTTCTTAAAGTGCTTCTATGACTTCTTGTGCCCTAGTGTTTTCCAAAAGGATGTGGCTACCCTGGGGGCGTATAATTTGGTGCTGAGGCATAAGAAAAACATGTTAAAATATCGATTTCTGTTTATTTTTTATAATAAGCTTTCTAATTTTCTTTTTGCGTATTTTATAACGTACATAATGCCTTAGAGCAGTACATGTAAGTTTATATATTAATTAATGTGTGTATATCAGGAATGAGTGTCCCAAAACATTGACTTACTAAGGTAAGTGATGAAGCAAAGTTTTGAGACCACTGGTCTTGGATTTCAAATTCCTAGTGTGAAGTATAAGTTCATCTGTTATGATGCCTGTTTAACCCTTTAGCTTCATTTCTTTCCAATCTTCCTCTTGGCAATCACTTTTGTAATCAGTTATTCAATATATTGAAGCTTATTCTATGTCAGGAATCGTAAGAGGCAATGGAGAACATTACTGAAGAAGAGTGACATAATCCTGTGCCTCATTATGGAATTTACTTTCTACCTGGGACTAAAGGGGGAAAATCTTATCTTACCTGGGGGCTCAGGGAATGCCTTTCTTGAAAAGTGATGTTTGGGTTCTAATGGATGAGTTCTCTCTAACAGTAACAAGTTACTGGAAGTTCATGGAATTTGCCAGTGTTCCACGTAAGGCTCCTTGTATGGATTAGTCTTGCTTTCCTGAAAGCTTTCCTTCCAGCCCCCACGCCCATTCTTTCATCTAACTTCTCATTCTTGTATTAGATTCTGCTGGAAGCCTGATCCCTCTTTGTACTACTTATATTATAGCACTTATTCCATATATTAAAATTTCGTGTGTGCTTATTGGCCTTTTGCACTAACGCATGCCTCGTTCTTGTTTTCCATTGGGCAGCACATTGCTTGGAGTATAATATGTTGAACTGAATAGAAGCTCCCTAATGATCAGACATATAAAATAATTTCCTATGCTATTTGTTTGCATAAAATGTTCTCTGTGCATGGAAAGTTCTCCTTTTATTGACCTGTTTAAATCTGAGTTACCCTACACAATTTCACCCTCTTGGGAAAGCCTCCATTAGGCCACATGAGGTGGTGCTCTTTACTTCCTTTTTAGACTTTCTAGGTTGGCAGAGTATATAAGCATTCCACAGAACAAGTAATAAATGGTATTTTAATTGTGTGTTTAGTGGTCTGTTTCTACCACAAAATCATGAGCAGATGGATGGGAAGAACATTTTTTATTACCTTTTTATTCTTTCCTAACATCCAACACTGAATCTAGCGCTTAGCATGTTCTCAAAAACTATTGCTTGAGTAAAAAAGAATGCGTTGTACTGTCACAATCTATCAAGCAACTCTAACACTGAGTTAATTATGATGGAGCAGGTAAGAGCTTGCTAGGAGGCATGTGTATGTGCGTATGTGAACACGTGATCTCATCCTCCTAGTGTATGGCTAAGAGTTAATGAAAGGGAGAGTGGCAACCAATGTATGTAATCTGTTTTTAGTTTTTGCTCGTTTATTGTCTGTCTCTCTATAATTTAAAGCACACTGTGAAAGAGTGCTTATTTACTGCTATGTCTTTAGTTCCCAATCATGCCTGGCACATAGTAGTAGGTAAATTGGTTAAATGAATAAATAAAGCTTATTTAAGGCTTGATATGCATAAATAGTTTGTCAAGCATCCTGCTTATGCTTACTCATTTAATCCTCATAGTAACCCTGTGTTGGGGATTAGTAAACTGAGATTGGAAAAATAAAGCAATAAGCCCAAAGTCCCCTAGCTCTTATGTGCTGAGGCAGCCACTCAAGCCCAGAACTCTCTGACTCCAAAGTCTGCCTTAAGAGTGAAGGCAAATAATTCTTACATTAAAAAAAATTGCCCTTGGGTACATTTCTTAATTAACCCCATCCCTGTTTTTAGAAGAATGAAAGCTGTGAATCAAGAATAAATTGTATTGCCTTGTAAACTGTGAACTGCTAACTTGTGAAGTGAGGGCGAATTATTTGTGACCAGAACATGATTCCAGCCCAGACATGGATAGATCTCACAACAACTTGGAGACAACAGAAGAGGAGAATTATGTCCATACTTGAACCCAATCTTCCCATACTTCATTTCAGGGGGACTGACTGAAAACCAAGCTTTCTTATGCAGCTGGCTAGGCTGGGATCTTGTCCAAATGCTTGAAAGTGACTTTGATTTTTAGTTGTTTGGTGTCTAACGGGAGGAGAAGAAGACACAGGCAAAAGTAGGCTCCTTTGACATTACCTTGCAGCTCATGGTCCAGCCTCTGTCTGACTTTGGCACTTTGTCCCAGAAACTTCCCCTTTCCTTCTGACCTTATATCCAGAATCAGTTTTGCTTCAGAGTGATAGCAAGGCTCTCTAGGCTCCCATGGTTGCCAAATGTAACCAAAGACAAATGTGAAAGGCAAATGGATTCAGGGTGACATGTACTGTTACTTTCTTGGCCATAGACATTGTATGGTGTGAGGTTATATGTGGTTTCCTTGGCAGCTTTCCGGGTCTGATTTATGGCAATGAAACTGGCAGATGAGTAATTGTGAATGTTCACACAAGAGTGTGCAGAGAAAGAAAATCTCTTGAAGCAAAGAAAGAAATTCCAACTTTATCCGTTCTTGATCATTACATACATGGTGTGATTCAAATGCATTTAATATATTCATTTACTATGCCCCCACTGTACTGCAAGCATATACACACAGGGAAGTGTGTACAGTCTATAAGAACATGATTTTTTAGCAGAAACCTTAATGAAATGAGCCATGTGAAGATTTCAGGACTGGCTATCAGGCAGGAATATGTATAAAGCTCTGAAGTGAGGGCATGTCAGTGTGTTCTAGGAGTAGTAGGGAGTGCAGTGTAGGAGACCAGAGCAGAAGGATTGAAGGGATTAGTGGTAGGAGGTGAGGTCCAACAGGAAGCCAGGGTTTAGAGAACCATTGTATCTACCTGTCAGACCTTTCTAGTTCATGTAATAGAAAATCCCTGGGAAGATTCTAAGCAGGAGAAGGTATGACCTGACTTTTGTGTTAAAAGCAGCACTCTAGTGGAGAGTGGAAAATAAACTTAGGAGAGGTGAGAGCAGAAGCAGGTGGACAAGATTCTGTTGCTGCCTTCCATGGGAGAGCAGCACTGGCTTAGACCAGAGGGTGGAGATAGGGGTGGATGGCAAAAAGCATAGGTTTCAAGGTGCATTTGAAGGTAGATCCTGAAGGATTTCCCAATAGACTGCATACAGAATGGGACAGGAAAAAGGAAGATGTTGACAGCAGAGTTTTGGCTTGAACTGTGTACATTAAGGTAGGAGAATAGGCTGAGAAGGGGGTGAATCTGATTTAAAGGGGAATCAAGAGCTCTCTTTCAACACATTAGGTTGGAGACATTCATTAACCATCTTAGGGAGATGTTAAATGGGCAGTTAGACATATAAGTCCAGAATTCATTTGGAGCTAAAACTAAAAATTTAGTAGTTAACATCATATGCGTAAAGTGATGGAATTGGATGATACCACCTAGGAAGTAAATGCAAGTAAAGAAGAGAAATCCCAGAAAAAAGGACTGACCCTTAGGGTACTCCAATAGTTTATTAACAAAGGCCTTATTCAACCCCAAATCATTAAACCTATCCTTGGGTGAACCATGTTCTATGCATAAGAAGGATTCAGAATTTATAAGACAAAGACTTTGCCCTCAAGGAAGACAGGTTGATGTACTGCAAAGAATACCACCAAGGAGCATTCATCCTACCCTACCTCTTACCATATGTGTGATGTTGAATAGACTAATCTTTTTGATTTTCAGTATTTCTATGTTACAAGTGAGCTACTAAATAACTATGTCATGGTAGATTTATGAGAGTTAAACTACATATCAAATGCATGACTTCCTATAAATCCTAGTTTTTTTCTCTCTTCAAAGAATGCTCATTGAGGGCATGTTCCCCCATAACCTTTCCACCTAATTTAGACTACAGACTGCATAAAGGCATGAAACACTTCTATCTTATTTTGTTATGTAGACCAATCCTAACATCATTGGTACCCAACACCTATTTGCAGAAAAAAATCTGTAGAATAGATTAAGTGCATTTGCATAGGATGCAGGTGCCTGGATACTTAGATGAAAGTTTACATAGTGTATATGCAGCCCAGTCTTTACAATATAGTGATACTCTGAAGGAAAAGACAATCCAGTAAAATACCGAATGAATGACAGAATTTTTTTGCAACACTGTGTTTGTATACAATTCAAATATGCTGGATTACTTTTGGGCTGTTTAGAGCAAAGCAGTGCATCCAAATGAAACAAATATCTAGTTCAAAAAACAGTATAGAAAATTTGTTGAAGTTTTCTTAAAAATTCAGTAATGAGGAGTGTCCAACAACAGCACATAGTGGCATTTCTGACAGATCTTTATTGTCTGCAGTACCCCAGTCTCAGATCCCTATGCTTTTTAATCCTCCTTTTACCATGGTCCTCCTTGCTCTCTTCTCAAGCCTAAAACTCTGGACAAATAACGATGGTATTTACTTGTGCATTTTTGTTCCCTTAAATGAAAATAGATTTAGCTTCTGCCAGTGTCTCTGAGTGCCCTGCCCTCAGATCACACCTACCAACCACCCTTATCGGCCCTCCTGACAGAGACCTTTCTTACAAGTCAAAACAGAGGAGGCTTCCAATGGCTTCAGTTGTTTTATAATTCTTATGAGATCTGTTAAAATGATTGATTATGGAAGAAAACACGTCTCAAAGGAATAAAAATCTGAATAGAACTTAAGGCAGTGTCATGATTTCTTGGGGTAAGTTAAAAGAGCAGAGGATGTGTGAATGGCCCTTTTCTCACTGGCTTCGGCATTCTACCTTCTCACCTGTGTTCATGTCCTTACCTGCATTAGTCTGCTAAGGCTGCTGGGATAATTACCATAGACGGAATGACTTAAACAACAGAAATTTATTTCCCATAATTCTGGAGGCCAGAAGTTCGAGGTCAAGGTGTCAAGAGGGGTTGGTTTCTTCTGGAGGTCTGTCTCCTTGACTTGTAGATAGCTGGCTACTCCTGTGTCTTCACATGGTCTTCTCTCAAGGTGTGTCTGTGTTCTAATCTTTTCTTTTTATAAGGACGCAAGTCATACTGGAGTAGAGCCCATCCCAGCAAACATCATTTCAACTTAATTACCTCTTCAAAGAGGTATTCAGGGTTAAGACTTCAACATAAGAATTTTAGACGGTCACCATACAGTCTACACACTTGTGTAGAAGGCTTTCCCACTGCTGTTTCTCTCTGTTCTCCCATCTTGGGAAGATATGGGAAGCCCCAAGAGCACAGTGAGTTAAACATAGATTTTGAGTTGGTCCTAGGTATGATTAACAATTGGGCATTGCAGTGAAAAGAGATTTGCAAAGAGCATTAACTGTACATTTTACCAAATTCTAAGCTCTAGAATTTCTGCTTCTTATTCACAACTTATGAATGGATGAATGAAGAAAAAAGAGCCTCCAATCATATTGGCATTTACTTCTGAAACAACTTATTTTTTACTACTAGATGTCAGGAGTCTCTATTTCTTTCAAGAGACTGACAAAAACCTCTCTGTTGAGTTGGGAAAATCTCAAAATCAAGCTGCCAGATCCTTCCTTTTGCCCTGAGAAGCTCTGAGGAAGAAAATAGGTCAGCATAAGCTAAGGCAATATTTCCAACTTGACAAATTGGTCTCTTTGTGTTCTTTGGCTGTACTCAATGACAAAAATTTAAGAACAGTGTTCAGATGAAGGAGGTAATAATCTGCCTGTGTCAAGTTTGGGGCTTGGCTTGATTCTGTGTCATATTTAAAAAGTGACATTGGCATAGCAAGACATCCTCAGAAGTTGATTGACTGGAATAGGAAAAGGCTGGAAACCAGGAGGCATTTAGAATGGTGGAAGAAATTTAAAATGTTTCACCTGTTAAAAAAAAGGGGGGTGGGTAAAAAAGTCAAATTATCTCTTTTTACATATTTAAAAGAGTATCACATGGAGGAAAGAGGATATTGAATCTATGTGTCTTCAGAAGGCAGTTCTAGGACCAGTGCATGGAAATATCAGGGAGCAGACTTGGGTTCATGATAAGGAAAAATTTCCTAAGTGAGCTGCTCAACGATGCTTCTAAAGGTAGGAGGAGGGTTATGACTGATATTCATTGTGCTCTTCATATTTTTCTGTATTTTCCAGTTTTTCCTCTCTAAGGAATTAAGATTCATTGTTATAATCAGAGAAGAAATCAAATATGTGCTGTAATCTAAGGAGAAAGGAGAAGTAACATTTATTAAGAAGATATTATTTGCCCAGTATTTGACATATGTTACTGGATAAACCAGTAATAGTCTGAAGTTGGTTGGGTATACACATGAAATATTTGTTTTTTACCAAGTAATGCCCACCTCCCAGATGTGCCACTTATATGATCTTTTATTAACTTTTGTGATGAGTGCTACAATTTTCTGGTCACTTTAATTATTAAGACTTCATTCCAGTACATTATTAAATTGTAAACTAGTTAACCACCCCTTTCTCACCTTTTAGCTCAAGCTTAACCCATGACTCCTGGGAACTATAGCTATGTACTGTTGTGTGTGTGTGTGTGTGTGTGTGTGCGTGTGTGCGTGCAAGGGGTGTGATCCATGTTTACACACTTTCAGTTCTTTGTCCTTGTCCATCCTCTTCTTGTTCTACCTCCTCATGAGGAATGAATTAGGGGAAAGGAAACACATTTATGTTTAACTGGGTCTGAAGTTCTATATTTTGTTAGGTGTTGCTACTCCTCTTCAGGACATGAATTGGTCTGTGTGGCAGGTGTCCAAATGCAGGCTCCCTTGTAGGGCTCATGTATATGTTCTCACAGTTTCATAATTGGGATGTACCATTTCTATTTTAATTCTTTCCTCCAGAAAAATATACCTAAAGCATTCCCATTGAGAGTACACCTTATTCTCTTGCAGTCAGAGTTCCCTATGGCTATGCAGAGGTGCTCTCTTGTATGGCACTGGCAATATGACTCCAATTCACCTTCTCTAGAACCTTTGGATTCCTAGGGAAGTTGCCTGTCCTTACCACTTCACGTGGTGGCATGAGCCTGTTTGAAGTCTCTGCTTAACACTGCCATCTTCCTCCAACCCTATTTTTCTTTAAGAGGCACTCAGGAGATCAAAAATTCATTGCATAAGCAATTGTCTAACCAGGGAATGAGACACAAGTTTCTCCTTCTTGAAGGTACTCTTGTTACTTGGCATTGATTCTCTTGGGGCCTTCCTCACTGACTTTGGGAGGAGGAGGCCAAAGCAGCAACATTCCCCATTCTAGGCCAATTGCTTTAACTCCCACGATGCTTTCTTTCCCCTGTGTTATTTTCCTTCTTCGTTTCTGGAGAACAGGAGATCTGATTGATCATAAGTGGTAGCAGAGGTGTTTGCCTACTTAGCGCACCCGCCAAAAGGCCCAGTCGTTAGTAGTCTTTTCAGTGTTCTTGCTCTGTGATATTGGATAATGAACACTTTTTATCCCTCTGTTTGGAGTCCTACTCTTCAGCTCTAAGGCAATAAGAAAAATTCTGTTTACTGTACATGTTATATATATGATCCCATTTAACCGTCATAAAAAATTATGAAGAAATACTACTGCCAGTTTATTGACAAGGAAATTGAGACTCCATAAGGCTAAGAAAGTACATAATATCACTCCCAGGGAGGGGAAGAGCCAAGGGGTAACCCTAAACCTAGCTGATTTAAAGGTTTTATTTATTCACAATACCAGTGGTGGCCAAATATGTAGCATAGATTAAGAACATGCTTTTGTGTAGAAGCCCTGTTTTTACCATGCCCAGTCATCTTTGAGACTTAGGTTCCTCCTCTTCAAAAGAGTGTAAGTATAGTGTCTAACCTCAGAGAACTATTTGGAAGACTAGATGTGCTAATAAGTCTCAAGTTCTTAGCCTGAAGCCTAATATCTTATAAGTGCTTGTAGAGATTGTGTTATGCAAAGGGGTCCCACGTACTACACACACTGCTAGTGTAAATCTATAGTAACGTTTCCAAATGGAGAGAAAGCACACACAAGGCTCTGGATTCTCATTCTGCAGAGAGTTGGGTTAGGCAGACAGCACTACTGGATGCACCATAAAAAGTGTTCTCATAGGTGGGGACCCTGCCCCCACAACATTCTTCCTCTGAAAAGGCAAGTGGGATAGGGACCATCTAACTGACTTCTTGCTTGTAAAGGGAGGATGTTCTAAGTGCAGCCTTTGGTATCAGCCTATTTCTGTAGAGGTCAGGAATGTTGAGATGACTTCCTGTAGAACTACTAACAAGAGTAAGGAAATGAGCTTTCACAACCATTCCAAATTTGCCTCTCCTTGGAGGTTATAACATTTGCTATAGTTTTGTTAAAAATGGTACTAATCCACATATTAATGACAATAATAATATACACAGAGCTCCTCACAAGTAATGAGCTCCCTATTCCTGGAAAGTGTTCAATGGAAGGCTGCGTGGCCATCATTCAACCATGTAAAGAAGGAATTCCAGCACTGGGTTAAAGGTAGAAGAGATATCTATAGATTTACATTCAACTTTGGATTTCTCTCAGTCTGTGAGTAACTTGAACTGATTGCATGAATCCAAGCTTTCCTCCTTGGCTTAAACCACTCCACGCTGTTTCCATTTTGAGCCAGAAAATGTACCCCATCCCCAAGGGTGTCCAGTCCATCTGCACCACTGAATGGGAATGCTGACAAAGAAGAAAAACAGAGCCCGTTTCTTGAGCCAAACATACCACATTTGTCTTTCTCTTCCCCAAATATGAAGACAGTTTATTTAGAGAGCCCAATGGCTCAGCTCTTGTTATATATTATTCCTAATAGACATGCCTGCTCACATCCATAAGACTGCACTGTGGGGGAGCTATGAGATTATTCCTTCCATTTTTTCTGGAGCATATTTAATACAGATGCAAGCCAGATCTTTGGTAGTATGGCAAAATCTCCTCAGGATGATCAATTCTTTCTGCTCCAGAACCAATGGGCATTCAACCTTGCCTAAGAGAGGTACTCACTGGATAAATTTGGACCCCCATATCACTATTTGTTACCAAAAGAAACACTGTTCTAGGCCACGCACACATAGCCTCATTTTTTCAGGTTTACAAAGACTTTTCAGGTTGGTTTAGTGTGAACTGCTGGTGAACAAATGCATCTGTGAAAGTTAATGTCCTGTACCTTCGCCCAGATGAATAAATCCATCTCTTTATTGGCACCATGAAGACTTGCCACTTTTTGAACATTTAAAGTTCTTTTTATGCATTGGGAGAATTTTTCAGCCAAGACCACCTGATTTCTGAAACAGAGATTTTGTGTGTTCCCAGTTAAATAAAAAAGGCAAAGATGAAAAATTAAAATAATAAAAAGAAAAAAAGAGAGAGAACGCCAACTAACCACACTGAAAAACATTTAAATCCATTTCTTTATGGACTAAATTTCCTCAAACACAGAAAAAGCCAAGAAGTTGGAAGCTTGTTTTTTCTTTCTTTTTAAAATATTACTTTCTTTCAATTTATTTTTATATTGGTAGATGATGTGAGACTCATTACGTTTTATAGGCCTGAACAAAATCTTACAATTTCTTACTAATATTATGCAATGACATAATGCCATTTGTAGAGGTGTCGCATAAAGCAATTGACTTTTACTGGCTTCTGATGGCAGGACTTGCCATTTTATATTCTGTTTTATGTAAGCGTTTTCCAAATTTATCGACCTCACAGGATTTCTCGAGTTGCTTAATTATGGCAGGAAGAAGATATCTTTGTGGCCTGATACAAGAGCCTATTAAAGTCCCCTTTAAAAAGAGAATGTAAGAATGGAAGAGGTAAATGCAACTAACATTTAACGCAAGCTTACTCTGGGCTGGATGCTAGAATGTAGGGATAAAAGAAGGGGCATCTACCACAAAGTAGGCACTGCCCTGAGAATACTGTTTCTTAATTTCATAGATGACCAAACTGAGGCTCAGTTGTAATGCCCAATGTCACAGCAGGTATTAAGTACGTGAAGGTGCTAGGGTATCCACTCAAGTCTGACTTCCAGTCCATCCTCCAGAGTCAAAAAAGACAGCAGGGTTCACATCAAAGTGGAACAGCCTCTAAGGGGAGCTCCTTGAGTTATTGCTTTGAGATTCCTATCCAGGGAATGAAAGCTCAGGAGGATCTATCCAATGAATTAAAAATTGAAAAGTTTTGTTTATCCTCATGACCCCTATACGTTTGTTTCCAAAGTTTAATTAAAAGAGTTCTATATCACACCAAGGAAACAAGACTACATTTTGTAGAATGTTATTTCTGAAAATGTATGCAAGATGTGAAAGCTTTCGTTGGAGCTCCTCAAATCCTGATATGCTGTCCCCATGTTACTGAGTTCCACCTCTGGGGAGTCTGTCTCGTTCTCTTCACCTAGTCCTGCAGTCTCCACATTTGGATCAAGCAGCACATCTTAAGTGTGGAGAAAGACATACCAGGGATATTGGTAGGAAAAGGAATCCAAGTAACACTGAATGGTGGAGTATTATTGCTCTCTCAGACCTAAAAGATTCCCTAATCAAGCTTTTTATTTTTATATTGGAGGAATCTGAAGCCCTAAAAGAAGAAGTAAAAACATACTTGAAGCTTTTGTTTATAATATTCTGCTGAACCATCCCCATCAGTTGGAAATATGCTTCGCTGTGGGATAAAAAGTATATATAATTACAAACTGATGCCCTGGTTGCTAACTTCCATTTCTTGGGAAAGGCCATGGTCCCTAGAAGTCTGAGCTTGCTCTTCTCGTGTCAGTTACCACAGGATGTTATGGTTCTATCTTGTTAGCATTTACTTCATTGTTTTCTCTGTGTTTCCACCACCCTTTGCTCTCTCAGTGGTCTTTAGGACCATTTTTTTTCTTTCTCTCAGTCCAAAATGAAACAAAAATACAGATTTGAAGAAATGCTTTACCTCTGTGGTCAAATTCTTGGATGCATGTATGCAGAGTCCCTGAAAATTGGGTAATTCTGAGACTTGGGGGAAGGAAAGAGAGAAGGTTGAGAAGTGAGTTACACAGGGGAAGGACATGTGGAGGGAACTTTACAGGATTTCTTTGAGAGGTAGGAGTGACTTTACTTAGGGGCCCAGAGAGCAAATACTAGGAATACAGAAAAAGCTATCATTGAACATCGATATTCCTCCTGATGACAACATGCCCTTCAATCTTACTGGGCCTTCAGTCTTACTGGGACTTAGTCCCAGTCAATGTGAGTTGACCAGACAGAGAGAGGGATGTTGGACAAATTGGTGAGGACAAGGTCATGGAGGAAGATCCTGACTCCCTGGCCAAGGTGAAAACAAACAGAACCAGTTGTAATTTCCCTGTGAGTAGTGCAGTAATGACGATACTAACACCATCACATGAGATATGATACTTGCTCTCCTTTTTCTCTATTGTGAAAAACTAGTGGGAGAGCTGTGTCATTCCCTGTGTATCCCTAGCCAGCTGTTATAGTTTGTCGTGTGCAGCAGGCACTTGGAAAAAGTTTGTTGAATGAGCAAGCCAATGTATGAAGTAATTTGTCCAAATTAATGCAGTGAGTTTAATGATCTGACTAGGATCCAAACCCAGGGCTCCAGGTCCAACTCCAGTGTTTCCACCAAGCATTTTCTATCTTTCTATAGGTTAAGAAAGGTGGATAAAAAAGATGAAGGACAGAACTGCTTTGATTGTAGGAGGGGTTGCATAGAGTATAGTCAAAATGCACTTCTCTGTTCTAAACGCTGATTCTATTCTGCCCAAGTAGCAAGGCTATCCCCTCTCAGTCAGTAATGCTGGTTCCCAAGAAGTACAACTTCTTCAACACAGAATATCTTTGAGGAACATTGACCAAGTAGAGACTGCATTACAATATTGAAGATAGAGGGTACTTATGGCTTTGAGACTTAGGATTTGAGTTCTTTCTTTAGGTTAAGATTGCTTCCTTAAGAGCATATGGCTGCAGAGTTGTGGTCAAATCTAAGTAACTCCAGTATCAGCTGGGAGAAATGAGCATTCCCTGCAGATTACAGCAGTGCCAGCTGTTCTACTAGTTCAATCCTTAAAGATGGAAGAAATATTAAAGACCATTTAGTCCAGTGGTTCTCAATTGGGAGTAATTTCCCCCTCAAGACCTATTTGGCAATATCTTCAGACACTTCTGATTGACAAGGAGTGGGTGCTCCCAACATCTAGAGGGTAAAGGCCACGGATGTTAAAGATCCCCCTGTGCACAAGACAGCCCTCCACAACAAAGAATTGTCTGGTCCAAAATGTCAGTAGTGTTGCTCTTAAAAAACTCTGATCTAGTCCATATGTTTGTCCAGAGTAGAATTCATCTACAGTGACTCTGATATGCAATTTTCTAGCCTCTGATGGAATATGTCAAGATCGAGTGATCACTGTTTCACTGGCAGTTGTTCTATTATTGGGCAAATGGTAGTTTAGTTGCTTGTCCTTGGTGCTCCCCAAACGCTGAATGCATATCATCACATTGTTTCATAGTTACTTGATTCTGTGTCTTTCTTATCCATTAGACTGTGAGCTCTCTGAGGGGCTAGATCTAATTCATATTTATCTTTGCATTACCAGCTTCTGCATGACACCTTGTGCAAGAAAAATTCTTTGGTAAAAATTCAGGGAATAAATAAGTGAGCAAAAGATTAGAGGTCTTACATTCCAAGGTCTACCCTATTTCAGGACTGAAATTCTCATTATTTTTACTTTGTAGGTAATGAAGCTCTAGGCAATGAAACTTTTCTCTTGCACTGGGGGTGGGAGAGACAGACCACATGTTGCATCAGGCTCTATTTTGCCTTTTCCTCTAGGCAATCCTTGTGAGCTTGGAAAACTATACATATTCTTACTTTGCACTTCTGTTTCACTGGATGCAAAATTTCCTATAAAAGTGCCGACACTGGGGCAAATGGAAAATATTTTATAATCAACAAGTTTAATTTGCTGAGTGCTTTGCATTAAAATCACTGAAGTAGGTTGGGCTGGCCAATTCCCAAACTCCATTGCCAAACTGAGAAGCATTTTCTCAGTCTTGCTTTAAATGGCCATGAGCCATTGGACCACTGGGCTTGGACCAATATTAGAAGGAAGGAAAGAGCATGGAAACCAATTCTCCTGTGGGGTTGAGAAGGCCAGAGTAATTGACCACACTTTTCCAATTTTAGTTTAAAAGTCTGTAAATAATAAGGGTAATTCACATTTGTAAAGAGCTTACATAGGACTTTTACATCTGTCTCACCTTCTCAAACTGTAATAAATGTGCACCTAGGAGGTAGATGTTCCAGGAAATATGTACACCACAGGATAAGTATGACATAATTTTTTTAGGGAATCAATTGTTTTTTTAAAGAAAGATGTGGGACAAATAATTTGATATATTAAAATATGAATAATTGTGGAATAAAATACACCATTAACATGATCTTTTAGATAAAACTAATTTAAAAAAAAGCTCAATGTGGGGGTGCTTATAACTATATCCTTAGCCCATTATCTTATTTATGTTTGTAAGAAAACAGTTGAAAAGTTGACACAGTTGCTGTGACACACATTATCTCCTTTAAATTCACAACTCGCTTATTCTTCTTTTTCTGGAATTTTGTCCTCTCTTGTTAATCCTTCAAACACATCCATTTTTGTTTGTTTGTTTGTTTGTTTAACTTAAATTCAAGTTAGTCAACATGCAGTGTAGTATGGGTTTCAGGGGTAGAACCCAGTGATTCATCACTGCCACATAACACCCAGTGCTCATCCCAACAAGTGTCCTCCTTAATTCCCATCACCCTTTTTCCCCACCCCTCCAACCCCCACCCCCACCAACGCTCAGTCTGTTCTCTGAATTTAAGAGTCTCTTATGGTTTGCCTCCCTCTCTGCTTGTATCTTATTTTTCCTTTCCTTCCCCTATGTTCATCTGTTCATGTGTTTCTTAATTCCACATATGAGTGAAATCATGATATTTGCTTTAAACACATTCTCCAAGGCTCAACTCAAAAGTTACATTCTTTTTGAAGATTTCTGATTCCCTGGCAGTGGCTCTGTTCTCCATATTCCACCTGTCTATGTTCAGCCACTTCTCAACCTATATTGTAATTAGCTGTTTATATTTCCATCTTCCCTGGTAGACAGGATCTTTAAGAGGGAGAGGATCATGTCTTAACCTCCACTTTTCTTCATGGTGTCATTTCTATAGAAACAACCTGTGACAATTCAACCTCATAATCAGGCCATAGTAAAAAAACAAAAACAAAAACAAAACTTCTTTCTAAATATTTCCAAGAGACTCTGATCGTAATTTCCTTTTCTTGACTAATCGCTTTTTATTTGATCGGTATATACTTGGGTTCTAATGTGAACACAGCCCTGTGTTTGGTTACATAAAGAATATTCACAAAACATAAGGAAAGGACTAAAATATATGGAGCATCTACTCTGTGCCAACTGCCATGCTAGCATTTTATAAATACCATCTCATTTAATCTCTGCCACACCCTGGGAAGTCCTATTGATTCTATTTTGCACATTAGGAAAGTAAGGCCCATGTAATTAAATCACTTGTTCAAGGTCACACAAGATGTAATCCTCATAGTGTGTGTGTGTGGGGGGGGTATTTTTAATTTAATTAAGGTAATATAACACACACATATACAGTTTATTTGCAAAGTTATTTCTTCTGCGTCAAAGCTGTAGCAAAGTGAAAAGAATAGAAATTCTGAGCCCTGTTTCATGGCTCTGTAGCCCAGTAGCTATGCAGCTTTAAATATGGGATAAAATCTATTTTCCTCCCAATATTGATTCCCCTCCAGCACAAAGCACATGCCCATCCCTGTGTGTGCCCTGCCTGAGTCCTGTGAGATTGGCCTCCATAGATTGCTCTCTTGGGCTCTCTTATTGTCTCCCTTCTGGTTGGAGTGTACCATTTCTGTTGGGACAGAGATGAACACACTTTGAGCAGATCCCTGTGTCCAAGCCTCAATTTCCTCATCTGTAAAATGGGGATAACAATGTGATCACAGGAATTTTGTGAGGATAAAATATGTTAAAAAGTACTTTGTAAATGTAAAAGTACTACCGAAATGCTTATAATTGTAAATTTAATGTTCTTTCCTATTACAGTTTGCATTTACATTTACCAAATACCTACTGAGGATCTATTTACAGTAAGGTCCTATGCTAACTTCTGAGAGAACTCCTCTAAGCAGAGATTTTGATTAGAGAGGGGAAGAGGTGCATTTAGGCTAAGGGAGGGTGGATCAGGTTTTAATAGAGGAAAAGAGATGACTCAGCCTTAACGAATAGCAGGATTTTTGTTGGGTAAAGTTGGGTGGAGGCAGTTCAAAAGATTGTAGGGAAGAGGAAATGCGTAAGGGGATATGCAGAGATAGGAGAGAGCAAGGCATATTCAGGGTGAGTGAGCAAACCAGTTTCATAGGAGAAGAGGCTAGGAATTCAGTGTTGGGCCAGATTTTCAAGGACTTTCTAAAGAGTAATTATATCCTTTAGGAGTCTGGATGGATAAGAGGAAAATAAATTCCAATGTATTTTAATAGCTTTTTCCTACTATGGCATCTGTCCTATGAAAAGCTCTACATTGAAAAATAAGTGATCCAGAGGGATTTGGATGTCTTCACAATATGATTCGATTGATTGTCCTAATGGATTTTGCAGCAGATTGCATATTACAGTGGCCAAGAAAGGATTTGACTGAAAATAGACAATTTAGTCCAACCAGTACCTTTGTCAACAAATATTTCTTGAACTTCTACTATTAGATATTATCTTGGGACCTAAAGAGGTTTTAACACGCACACACACACAGTTCATTTCCTAGAGGTTCTCCACGTGTCTTTATTCCTGCTTTTCTCCCATACATGCTCCTAGGGTCCAGCAGAGGGCTTGGCCTATATTTGGTAGATACACAGTACACATGTATCATTTGTATTCCTTTTGGTTAAATAATAAAATGAACGACTCATTTAAGATATGATCACAGTTACCCAGAATTTTCTGTGGTGCTAAAAATGTTCTATATATGTGCTGTTCAACATGGGAACCACTAGCTATATGAGCCATCAAGGACTTAAAGCATATCTAATGCAACTGAGGGGCTGAATTTTAAATTCTATAGAGAAGAAGGGAAACAAACCACAAAAGACTCCTAATGATAGAGAACAAACAGAGGGTTAACAGAGGGAGGTGGTTTAGAGATGGGTTGGATTGGTGATGGGTATTGGGGAGGGCACTTGTGATGAGCACTGGGTGTTGTATGTAAGTAATGAGTCACTGAATTCTATTTCTGAAACCAATATTGCACTGTATTTTAACTAACTATAAAAAGTTACTATGTCCAAAAAATCATATTATTTAATACAAATTTAAATTTAAACAGCAACATTTGGTTAGTGGCTACTGTATTGGACAGTGCAGGTCTAGAGAGAAATGTCCTATAGTAGGAAATCCACGTATAAAATTCACTCATCATGTCTTCATAACACTCCATAGTTGATAAAGTCCTTTTCCATACAACCTAATTGCTACAATGTTTGAGTCATGGTTTCATGGTTCATGGAGTAAGATTCCAGGCACTTCCCAGGAACCCCTACCTTGTTGTTTCACTTTAAAAATACAATTTAACCCATGTTTACTCAACTTCTTTCCTAAAAGGTTAAATGGGGGTGGCAGGAGATGATTTTCCAGCTGTAATCAGTGTGATTCATTGAATGTGTTTACACCTGGCAGGCTTAAAATAGTACAGTCTTAATTTAGTAGCACCTGTAGCCAATCTAGCTAATTATAAAAAGGCTTGGTAAGCCCGTGATTATGTTAAGAGACAGACTTGCTATGTGAGTGGCCGCATGAACAGCTTGCTAAGAACTTCTCCACGGGTAAGATGGGTAAGCACAATGTGCTTATTTTTTATTGCAATTGTTTGAAAAATTATGTGCATATATGCAAAACAGAACGTATAGACAGTGTGTAACATAATTTTTACACAAAATATAGGGTCAAGGAAGCCTTTCCTAATTCAGCATTCTAACATTATGTAATTTCAAGTTATCTATCTAATACATACTAATATCAAATGTATCTAATATATGCTAGAGTATATTATATGAATTGAGGACTTTTACCTTTGTAAGCATGTTTTGTTTAACAAAATATTAAAATGTGTACCTTCATTCATTATCAAAGCTTTGAACCTCCACTAATTTGACCTGAAATACAGTCCTTCCTTCTCCCTTACCACTATTACCACTACTTGCCAAGGATCCTTATATTAAATTGTGAGTATTCCAGAGGAGATGTAATTTTTTATGTAAAATAACCACTACTAAAATTTAAATTCAGTAAAAACAAGTGTTTCCTCTGTTTTCAGTTTTGGTTACTGACAAAAACCCAAAGCCTTAAATAGTGCTTTGTACCTAGTAAAACCTCAAGCATTTTATGTTAATCAACAAATATAACCAAATTTGCCTATATCTTTACAATCCCTCATTCTACCTTCCAATACACTCCCCATCTGTTTAATTGACCACGAATCATTCTGCCACTCACAAGTTACTGCCTATGTAGCTACCTGGCCCCTTCCTAACCTCCTCTAAACAATGGCACTGTATGTCCACCAGGTAGCTCCCTATCCCACTGCTGACCTCTGTGAGCCCACCTCTAGGAGTCCATCACCAACAAGTGCACTCTTTCCACTTTATGTGATCAGCTCTTTCAGTGGGGGGTCTCTATAACAGAGCTGACTGATGCATCTAATGATGTCATTCTTCAAATGGCTCTTCTTTCCAGAAGACATAGGTGATTCTGGACCCAGGATGATGGTGGTGGTGGTGGTTTTATATATGGTGTATATGGTGGTGTTATATATGGGTGCGAAAATTCTCAAATGTAATCTGCTAGTGTAAATGAACACACAGCTCTCAGCAATAGTCAGGCCCATTTGGTCTGGTCCATTTTTTCCAGACTTCACTTAGTGTGATTTTTCTCTTAGAAACCTTATTTCTTTTCTCTCTCCTGGTCCAAGCCCCTTCAAAAAACTCTAACTTACTGTGTGGTTATGGTATAGGTTTATGCCCCCTTACAGGAAGTTCCTGGGCCACATGAAAATCAAAATCTGTATTTGAATATCTTTCCTGTTTTTAAAAAATATTTTTGTTTATTTATTTATTTTGAGAGAGAGAGAGCAAGAAAAGCAGAGATAGAGGGAGAGAGACAGTATCCCAAGCAGGTTCCACACTGTCAGTGTGGAGCCTGATGTGGGGCTTGTACTCATGAACCATGAGATCATGACCCGAGCCAAAATCAAGACTTGGACGCTTAACCGACCGAATCACCCAGGTGCTCCATGAATATCTGTTTGTTCTTTCTAAGATTAGTTATCCCAGAGAAGTCAGGCTATTCCAGGTGTGACTCATGGAGGGAATGAAATTGGAAAGGCTTTGCAGTTAAGGAGGTCATTATTGGGGTGGGGTAAGATTTGGAATGGGACGTGACCCTTTATGGTCCCTTTTATACTTGGTCATGAATTAAAGATGAGAAGTTAGAAGATTAGGTTACCGGACTATAGAACTTTTTATAGACACCTGGGTGTCTTAGGAACACAATTCTGGGATGCACCCAGGTTTCCTGAGACTTTTATTTTCTAGTGATGGAGTTTTTTAAGCATCCCCTGGGCTTTGGGAAGCTAGACACAACCTCTAGGATATTGCTTCTCCACTTTTACATAAGTGGAACACATCAAAAATAATAATGTTAATGTTTGCATTGCACATGATGGAAAAGGAACACAGGCTACAGACTTGTATCCTGAAGCAAATCATTCCTTGGGGCTCCAGAAACACCAGGGCCAATAGGGTGCCCAGACTGCAGAGAGGCTTAATCTTGGCACACCTACATTCCTGTGTAGGTGCACATGCACATGCCCATTTGGGAAACTTTGATTTAGAGAAAGTGTAACCTAACTCAACCTTTCAGTATCATATCTGAATGAGGCCAAAGTAACTTAGTAGGTCTATATTCCCTGAACAGTATTAACTTAGGATGGAAGACAGGTGGAAATTTGTAGAAGGAAAGTGATTCCAAAATAAAATGTTTTCTATGAATAAATCTACAGAAAGATAATTTGCATGAATACAAGAATAACTGGAACTTAGAACACTTGATTTTCAGGTTTTGCTAAAAAATCTTTAACCTTGAATTTCTTACCTTGGCAAAGTTCTTGGTCAGAGCCTGCCTATATTTCTAAATGTATCTTATTTTCCTCTTTAAATACCCTAACTTCCAGCCGAAAGAGACTGTGTTTACTCCAATAGTTTGGTGTTTCTCAACAGGCGCTTTATGCTCAAACTTGTTTCTCTTCCTAGATCACTCATCCTTCATGGCCCAACTCAAATTTCACTATCTCCTAAAAAACTTTTCTCTCTCACCAGAAACCATATCTCCCTTAAAAATTTTTTTAAAAAAATATTTATTTTTGAGGGAGACTGAGAGACTGAGACCATGACCAGAGGAGGGGCAGAGAGAGGGAGATACAGAATCCAAAGTAGGCTCCAGGCTCTGAGCTGTCAGCACAAGAGCCTGACACAGGGCTTGAACTCATGAACTGTGGGATCATGACCTGAGCCAAAGTTGGAGGTTGAACCAACTGAGTCACCCAGGTGCCTGCATATCTTTCTTTTTTGCACTTCTGTGAACTCTTATCTGGGCCTCTATTATTTTACTTTTCACATACTATGTTCTATTATAGCTATTTACACATGATCTGATTTGTAGGAATTAGACAAGCTTAGGTTCAAATATACAATCTGCCACTTACAAGATGAATGACCTTGTAAAAAATTACTTAAATTTGCCAACTTCAATTTCTTAATCCAACAGATGGAGTGTGAGAGTATTTTATATTATGGACGGTTGGGAAACAGTGGCCTCAGTTCTCCATCCCATATACTTGCCTTTTGCAATGTGATTTTTGTAGCTCATATATCAATAGGTGGTGTATTTCTCTACTCCCTGAACTTGGGCTAGTCTTGAGACTTGCTTTAACTAATAGATATGATAGATGTTGAGTATGCCAGTTCTGAATTTAGGCCTCAAGAGACCTTGCATATTCCCATTTGCTCTTCTGAACCCTGCTCAGCTGTCATTTGAATAAGCCCATGCTAAGAGTATTGCTGGAGCATGTGAGCCCACTTAGAGCAGAGACGAGCTGTCCTACAAAGGGCATTGTAGATAAGCCAGCAATTAGCTGATGTATGGGGAGATGAATAAGTGAATGGTGAATACAGGTGATAGGAAAAGAATCCCATACTGAGCCCAACACAAATTACCAACACACAGAATTGAATTGTGAGCTTAAAAATACGTGGTTGTTTTAAGCTATTCATTCCCAAACTTTAGCTTGCACCAGAATCCCTTTGAGGGCTTGTTAAAAACTCCAGAGTTTCTGATTCATAGGTCTGGGTTGGGGTCCCTAAATTGCATTTCTAACAAGTCTCCATGTGATATTGATGCAGATGGTCCAGCAACCACATTTTGAGAATGACTATTTTATGCTGCTAGGTTTTGAAGTGATTTGTTAATGCAGCAAAAGCTACTTCGTAGGGATATTGTAAAGCCTAGTTATTACAGATGTAAAGTGTCTGGCAGATAGTAGGCACTCAAGAATTTTAGTTACTATTACTTGTTCTATCTCCATGACTAGTCTATAACTTCCTTAAATGAAAGGACAATTCTCTAGTAAGTTCATTCTAGTCTTATCTCTCAATTTGCATATGGCAAACACTTAAATTTCAGGCCAATATGTTACATAAATAGCAAGCAGGTGTCATGCACAATTTCTTTGCTCTTTATCATGATTAATATTCTCTTTCATAATTGGGAGACACTTCCTAAAGTATCAGTTTCATAAATTGATACTCTTTAATCAACTCTAAAATCCTTGTGGCTTTCTTGCATTCATAGGTCTATTAAATTGTAAAAATCACAGAGGATCAAAATTTTATCACAGGATGGTTGAAGATGTATAGTGCTACAGCATCTTGGGGGATTGAGGATTCTGGAATGAAGATAGCTTAAGTAATCACCCAGGAAAAAAAGAAAGCCAAGGAGAGAAAGTTTTGGAGAGAAGGGAGAGATTATAGACTAGAGATCTGTATAAAGTCTAAAGGCCCCTCTAATGGGAATACAGTGTAAGAAAATAGAAAAGGAAAAAGTTATGGTGTGAAAATAAGCTATTAGAATTTAAGATTTGGAGGATGGATTTATTAAATAATGCTTGGAGTATATATTCTAAAACAGATTCCGAAGTGATTCTGATGTGCAGTAAGTTTGGTAATGAATATTTTAAAATACACTCTTTACTGTCACCAAAAGCCATGATAAGAGAGAAATCTATATCACTTCTGTGAGGGCTGAAAATCTGATGCTGTGGACATTACCCATTACATCCTTCAATGTTTCCTACAAAATTCCATGAAAAGAATTTCTTTCTTATTTAGTGCTGGTAAAAAGGTTGTCTTTCCTGAAGAATTGATATAGTTTTTCCTTTTAAGATGTTGAAAGTTATAAAACTCATCATGGTTATCTCCTCATTTTGGCTGCTAAAAAGCTGACAGCGAACTCTGAAGCTTAGCCATTCCCAGATTGTATTAAGTCCCCTCTCTGCCCAGCCCTCCTGTGAATATCTCCATGCTGCCACTTATACATCATATTTAAGTTATTCATTAAATATTTTCATAATTTTCCTGAAGACCCTCAAGTAGGGACTAGATCTTCTATATTCATCTGTAGTGACAAAACATAGTGCCTGGTGTGCAGATTGTAGGGATTTTTTTAAATTTTTTAAATTTTCAAATTATTATTTTTGGCTAAAGTATAGAGTATAACCAGCTAAGTCTGGTAACCATCAGATGATTTATATTAACACTAATGGTTAATAGGTTTGTTATTTCATGGATTTTAATTTTCTGTTTTGTTCTAATCATATGTATTTCATTGCTGAGTATTAGGAGCAAATCCTTTCCCTCTATTTCTTATATTTTAGGTGAAGAGTTCAGTTGTCTTACACCTCTGGCCTCTTTCTGCCCCTTTACTTAGTCTATCCCAAGGGAGTTGGAGTGACTCATCTGATTGGTAAATCTGAGAAGAATAATCCAGACATGCTCAGATCAAATCCTCCATTTTTTTCCAGTTTCATCTTTTAAATCAATTAGATCTGTGTTTGATACACTTTCTTTTATTCCTCTATTTATATAGATCTAGCTTATCCTCTGAAAGCTCAAATGCCTTTATAAATACATTCCCTACTCTTTGATTTCTTGATACTTTCTCCTCTGTCACTGCCAGAATTAAAATTGTTTCCCGAGTCCCCATTTTTCTTCACCTATAAAGCACTCTTTAATTGCCTTGCTGCTGTTGGCCCTTGCATGTTTCTGAGCCAGCTTATTTCCCAAGACTAAAGCATCACAAGAATGCTTTAATGAAACTTTTGGTTTGGGATCAAGGGTTATTTTTCCTACTTTTTCTGTAGAAGGGGAACTTGCATCTCTAACCTGATAATAGCCCACTTTTCTTTTTATTTTCCCATTAATAAAATCTATTTTATTTCAAATATTAAAGCTACAATCTGGATTTCCAATATTTATAAGTATCATTAGCAGGTACTATAACAGAGAGCCTCAGGAATAATATAAAATCAGAAAAGCCACACAACTCCAGACTAGCATTGGCTTGGTTCCAAATGAAGGTCAATGTTTATAACCTGAATGCCAAAAGTATCTTGCAATGGAATATAGATCTAGTTGACAACCATGTTAGACAGCATGAAATTATCAGTCCTTTAATGTCTGAATGTAGTGCGTACAACAACTGTTTA
Source organism: Prionailurus viverrinus (assembly GCF_022837055.1). Taxonomy (NCBI): domain Eukaryota; kingdom Metazoa; phylum Chordata; class Mammalia; order Carnivora; family Felidae; genus Prionailurus; species Prionailurus viverrinus. The sequence continues at coordinate 165,302,344 of NC_062568.1, read as the reverse complement.
GTAAAGGGATATAAGGAAGACTAATGAAAATTGTCTGAATAAAACATTTCATGATCCCGGATTCAACCCAGGGGTTTTGGGGAAGTCCTTAAAACAGTATCCACCTTGTAGTTCAAGTTCTTAAACAGTGAACCAAAATATATTGTCTCCCATCTTTTATAAGACTCAGTTGGAGGATGTATTTTATACATGGGGCAGTAAACTCCTAATGTTAATCCAGATTACACAGATTTATTCCCTTAACCATAGACAAGACCAAAGGTCCACAGTCCCCCATAGAATATTGGAAATTTAGAGACAGAAAAGAATGTATAATGCCTGGGAAATACCCAAGAGGAAAAAAGGGGGTTGCAATGAGCATGCCCAGTTGATACTTCCCAAATGTACCCGCCACATACGTGTATGTCCCATCACTTTCCCTTGACTGGAGTAAGAAAAGAGAGGGAGAGCATTCAGTAGTGTTATAGAAATTGAGGCAAAGAGACTTAGGTCAATCATAACCTTTTAATAAAGTAAATTTGTAGAAATGATTTAAAAAATACATCTCTTTAAGTAGGAAAGCCTGCTCTGAAATTCCTAGGTATTCTCTCTAGAATATGGTTTAATATTCCAAAATGAAAAGCTTACTAGTGGGGTTGTGGTTCAATCTCCTTTTTGACAGTAAGATCCAAACCACTGCCTAGGAGTAGCTGAGCAGTAGCGGTATCATCAGTGTTGCTATCCTTCCAAGCAGTATCCTCACACTTGTACAGTAAAAGTGGCCCAGGGAAGCGCTATGGTATGACAATAATGAGGATGACAGAGGGTGTAACACTTACAAGCCCTTGTTCACCAGACATGTGCCAAGGGCTGTATATACTACCACATTTGGTCTCCAAAATGATCTTCTGAGTTGAGAATCCATATTCTCATTGTATAATTAGGGAAAACAAGGTAAAGTAGCATACCAAGTAGAGCTCCTGAAGCTGAAAGTAGCAAAGTCAGGATTTGACCCCAGAGTGGCTGACTATAAATCATGTACTCTTTCACAAACGCCAAAGTAAACACCTCTGTAAATATTATGGGGCTGGATTACGAGAACTCTAAGCCTCTTCCGACTTTCTGTGTTTCTATGACCTGACAGTGTGAAAAATTCCTGCTAGTTAAATGCTACCCCAGATCATCATTTCTCTTCTTTCCTCCTTTCATATTTTTTTTTTTGTTTTTTCTCTATGTGAAAGTTCCAAAGGGCTGATTGGAAAGGGCTTGCATAAATACAGTAAAAGTCATTATGAGGTTATCCAAAGGACAAATTGGGGAGGAAGGCTATGCTACAAGTGGAAAATTGTTGTTTGAATTACAACCTGGTTGGATCTGCTCAGAGATCAGTAGAGGAAAACATGACATGCCAGGATGCTGTAGAATAGATTTTACCTCAAATTCTAAGACACAAAGAATATAATTTAAAAATGAAGATAAGTATTTTACAAATATCTTCTTAGATATCTTAATTTGAAAAACTAGAGTTATGTAGAATCCTGATCATCATCATTCTAGGAACTATTCCAGATCTATGGTTCCCTAATTTAATATTTGGAAAGATCACTGGACTTTGAAGGTAAAGGTTTGGTTCTTACTGTATGAAATAGGATATATTGGTTGGTCTCTCTGAGTTTTAATTTCTGTACAAAGACCCAAACATTTATTCCACGGACTTGCTGTGAGTGGTCAAGGAAAGGAAAAGTATATTCAAATGCCTGGCACAGTGCCAGGCCTCTAGCTGCTATTAATAAGTGACAGATTGTACTTAAATCATCAGAGGTACATCATTACATTTCCTCAGATCCCAGATCACTTTCTTGACAAATTCCATAATCTTAGAAAAGTCTGAAAATAATTTGCATTTATTCAGTCATCCAATTACCATTTTTGAGGTGCCTGTGTTATGCCAGATACTGTGTTCCTCTCTGTGGACACAGATTAAAGCAATGTTTTCAAATTGCTTCTAATGGAGTAGAGAAGAAATCAGAAAATAGATAATTATAAAACCGTATGAAACATCATGTGATAGAAATAACCTCCCAGAAAGGATCCCTAACCATAAAAGAAAAATGAAACTAAATGTACTCGGATTTGTAAGTGTAGTCTTTCTTTGGCAACTCAGTAACTTTCTGCTTTTGGCCAAATCCCATATTGTCCTCGCATGTGACTCTGATTCTTACAACTTGAAGATACTTGCCTGTGATACTGAAACATACACTGGACTTGGGAACAAAAGAACTGTATCTTAAGTCTGGGTTTATCATTTAGCAGTTGCTCGAATAGGCAAGTCAATACACATCTGTGAACTTTAGTTGTTCCTTCTGTTAAAGCACATCTTTATACTTGCGTGTGGTGTGTGTGTGGTATGGATGTGTGCGCACGCATTAAAAGAATTTTTCATTGATGTAATACACCATTTGATTAGCTATTCTGATGAAGTTCAAAAGATCAGTAATAGTGGTTGGGCTTAACAGTTGTGAAAGGGGCAAGAAAAATGGACAGGGTCACTTGACACAGAGCAGCAAGCTGAATGGTTACCAGAGGTCAAAGGCTGATTACATGTACCGTTTTTTGTAACGCCAGCTGAGGGTCTGAATCTGTCTCCTGGATCCAATAATGAGGTTTCAGGCCAGGATGGTTAATATAAGGTATGCAGGCTGATACCCCACAGTAGACATGCCTCTTTGACTGTAGTCCTCTTCCCTATTGAGTTCAAGTAGAGTCTCAAGGTCCTTTCTCAAGACTTCTGCTCCAGGTAGTCATTACTAATCCATGAGGGTTGGCCCTCAGGTTGAAATATTATTTGTCATTCCAGACTTAGAAGCAGAGTCTGATGGTCTCTCTGGCATTGCCTCATGGAATTTGCTTACTACCTGTAATCTTGCAGTCAGTGGAAGGAACTATCAGGAAAAAGGATTTCACACATTTAATCCAAAAGAATATTCAGAAATTATAATTAAATACATACTGTGACCAAAGACTTAGTGCCTACAAGTGTCCTCACAGCTGCTCAGCTGAATCCCCAGGCTTCCTTAGTACCCTGTGATTTTTTTTTTTTTTCATGATAAATGTCTACTATCTAAGGTCATCTGCATGTGTCTCTGTAATAATAGGCAGAGGTGAAAGCCACTAATAATAGCTTTGTCATGAAATTATATATAGACATAATTTTGTATATTGACTTTATATTTACAGTGTACAAAGATATGGTTTATGTGTACATATATAATGTGGATATGTATAATATGTATATACATGCATATGTGTTACATTTATTTTTCTTGCAACTGCACTGTTTTAGTTCAATTTTCATTATTCATAGCTGGTGTATTAGTCATCTTGAGCTGTCATAACAAGATTGCATAGACTGGATGGCTTAAACAATAAAATTTGGTCTTTAGTTTTATTTTCTTAGAATGATTCTGGCTTCAACATCTGAAAATATTTGCCTCATAACATGAGTTGGGAAGTATCCTAACTCTTTGATTTTCTAGAGGAGCTTGTGAGCAATTGATCAGTTTGATGATATAGTCAACCATTCAATGGAAAAATACCAGTGAAGCCATCGGATCCTGGAGTTTTCTTTGTGGTGAGGTTATTAGCTACAGATTAAATTTCCTTAATATATAGGACTATTAAATACAGCTATTTCTCCTTGAATTATCTTTGATAGCTATGTCCTTTAAATAATTTTCCCATATCTAGATTGTTCAACTTATTGGCAAGTGTTCATAATATTCCTTTTTTAAGTGTCTTTAGGTTCTGTAGAGATGTTCTTTCCCCCTGCTACTTCCTTCCCTCTCCCTTCTCTTTTTTACCCTCTCCCCTTCTATTTACTTAGGTTTGTTTCTGATATTGGCATTTTTTAATTGAAGTATAGTTGACATACAGTATTATATTAGTTTCAAGTGTACAGCATAGTGATTCAACAATAAGGCATATTAAGCAACGCTCACCACCAAAGTGTGGTTACCATCTCTCACCTTGCATAGTTTTTGCAATATTATTGACTATATCCCCTATGCTGTACTTTTCACCTATGTGACTGGTTTATTTTATAACTGGAAGTTTGTACCTCTTAATCCCCTTCACCTATTTATATCATTCCCCCACCCACCTTCCCTTTGGTCAATACCAGTTTCTTTGTATTTGACTCTGTTTCTGTTGTATGCTTTGTTTTTTATTTTCCCATATAAGTGAAATTGTGTGGTGTTGGTCTTTTTTAGTCTGACTTATTTCAGTTCGCATTATACTTTCAATGTCCATCCATGTTGCTATAAATGGCAGGATCTCATTTTTTTATGGCTGAGTAATATTTCACTGTGTTTATGTATGTATACATACACACATACATACATATATACATACATACCACATCTTCTTATCCTTTTATCTATCAGTGGACACTGAGGTTGCTTCCATATCTTGGCTATTGTAAATATTGCTTCACTAAACCTAGGTGTGCATATATCTTTTTCAAATGAGCAGGTTTTTTTTCCTTTGGGTAAATACCCAGTACTGGAATTACCGCATCATGTGGTATTTCTATTAATTATTTGAGTAAATTCCATACTATTTTACACAGTGATTGTACTAATTAACCTTGCCACCAACAGTACATGAGGGTTCCCTTTTCTCCACAGCTTTGCCAACAAATTACTTCTGGTCTCTTTGATACTAGACATTCTGACAGGTGTGAGGTGATATCTCATTGTGGTTTTGATTGGCATATCCCTGATAATTAGTGATGCTGAGTATCTTTTCATGCGTCTGTTGGCCGTCTTTATGTCATCTTTGGAGAAATGTCTCCTTGGGTCCTTGGCTCATTTTATAATCAGATTATTTGGGGGTTTTGTGTAGTAGTATGAATTCTTTATATTTTTTGGATATTAACCCCTTATCAAATATGTCATTTTCAAATAACTTCCCCCATTCAGTAGGTCACCTTTTTGTTTTGTTGACAGTTTTCTTTACTATACAAAAGCTTCTTATTTCCGTGAGGTCATAATGGTTTAATTTTGCTTTAGGAGACATATCTGTAAGTGTGTTGCTAAGGCCAATGTCAAAGATAGTATTGCCTATGTTTTCTTCCAGGACTTTTATGGCTTCAGGTCTCACATTTGGTCTTTTTTTGTGTGTATGGTATAAGAGAGTGGTCCAGTTCGATACTTTTGCATGCAGCAAACACTACTTATTGAAGAGACTGTTTTCCCCAGTGTATATTCTTATGTCCTTTATTGTAGATGAATTGACCATATAAGGATGGGTTTATTTCTGGGCTATCATGTTCCATTGGTCAGTAACCATTTTTGTGCCAGTACCATGCTGTTTTGTTTATTACAGCTTTGCAGTATATCTTTAAATATGAAGTCAGGATACCTCCAGCTTTCTTATCTGAAGATTGCTTTGGCTATTCAGAATCTTTGTAGTTCTATACAGATTTTGGAACTGTTTTAGTTACAAATACAGTTTGTATTCTGATAGGAATAGCACTAAATTTGTAAATGGCTTTGGATAGTATGGACATTTTAACAATATTCATTCTTTTGATCCATGAACATGGTATATTTTTCCTTTTTTTGTATGTGTTGTCTTCAATTTCTTTGACCAATGTCTTCTGTTTTTCAGAGTATAAATCTTTACCAACTCGATTTAATTTATTCCTAGGTATTTTATTCTTTCGGTGCAATTATAAATGGGATTTTTCTTGATTTCTTCTTCTGCAATATCATTATTAATGCATAAAAACACAGCAGCTTTTTGTTTATTAATTTTATATTCTGTAACCTTGAATTCATTCTAACAGCTTTTTGGTAGAGCCTTTAGGGTTTAATATGTACCTAGGATCATGTCATCTGCAAATAGTGGCCATTTGTCCATGTCTTTTATTTTTCTTGTTTGATTGCCACAGCTAGGATGTCCAACACTATGTTGAATAAAGATAGTGAGAGTGGACATCTTTGTCTTGTTCCTTATCTTAGAGGAAAAGCTTTCAGTTTTCACCATTTATTACCTTAGCTGTGGGTTGGTTATATATGGCCTTTGTTACGTTGAACTATATTTTTTCTAAACCCACTTTGTTGACAGTTGTTACCATGAATGGATATTGAGTTTTGTCTGCATCTCTTGAGAGGATCATATGATGTTTATATTTTGTTGTGATGAATCACTTTGGTTGACGTGCACATAGTGAACTACCTTTGCCTGCCTGGAATAAATCTCATTTGATTGTAGTAGATAATCCTTGTAAGTGTTGTTGAATGCATATTTTATTGAGGATTTTTGCATTTATGCTTATCAGGGATATTGGCCTGTAGTTTCCTTTTTTTTTTTTGTAGTATCTTTGTGTGGTTTTGGTATTAGGGTAATGCTGGCCTGGTAGAATGTATTTGGAAGCTTTTCCTTCCTCTTTTTTTAAATTATTTTTTCTTTTCTTTTTTTTTTTTAATTTTTTTTTCAACGTTTATTTATTTTTGGGACAGAGAGAGACAGAGCATGAACGGGGGAGGGGCAGAGAGAGAGGGAGACACAGAATCGGAAACAGGCTCCAGGCTCTGAGCCATCAGCCCAGAGCCTGACGCGGGGCTCGAACTCTCGGACCGCGAGATCGTGACCTGGCTGAAGTTGGATGCCTAACCGACTGCGCCACCCAGGCGCCCCTTTTATTTTCAATAGTTTAAGAAGAATAGGGATTAACTTTAAGTATTTGGGTAGAACTCACCTGTGAAGCCATCTGGTTCTGGACATTGTTGGGAGTTTTTTTATTACTGACTAAATTCTATTACTGGTAATTGGTTTGTTCAGAATTTCTATTTCTTGGTGAGTCAGTTTTGAAAGGTTGTTTCCAGGAAATTATCCATTTCTTCTAGGTTGTCTAGTTTGTTGGCATAGACTTTTTCATAGTAGTCTCAGAATCCTTTGTATTTTCATGATGTCCATTTCAATTCTGTTACATTTCAAATTTTACTTGAGTCCTCTCTTTTTCTTCATGAGTCTGGCTAAAGGCTTATCAATTTTGATCTTTTCAAAGAACCAGCTCTTGGTTTCATCTTTTCAGTTGTTTTTGAAATCTTGATTTCATTTATTTCCACTCTGTTTTTTATTATTTCTTCTACTAACTTGGGTTTTTATCCATTGGTTTTTTGTTCCTTTAGGTGTAAAGTTAGATTGAAATTTTTCTTGTTCCTTGAGGTAGTCCTATATCACTATAAATTTCATTTATATATATCTTTTTCAGTTTTTTTTTCTTTGTAATTAATTTCTAATTTCATACCATTGTGGTTGGGGAAAGATGTTTAATATAATTTCCATCTTCATTTATTGAAACTTGTTTTGTGACCTAACATGTGATCTATCCTGGTGAATATTTCATGTGCATTTGAAAAGAAATGTATTCTGTTTTGGGATGGAATGTTCTTTTTATATCTGTTTGGTCTAATTTGTCACTCATAGTTTCCTTATTGAATTTTCTGTCTGGATGATCTATTCATTGATTTAAGTGGAATGTTATAGCCTATCATATTTTCAACTTCTAGCTTTCTCTATTAATGTTTGATTTGTATATCCACGTGTTCCTATATTTACAATTGTTATTTCTTGTTGGACTGACCCACTTATCCTTATGTAATGCCCTTCTTCGTCCCTTGTTATAGTCTTTGTTTTAAAGTCTGTTTTGTCTGAGTATTGCACATTGGCTTTTTTTGTATTTGCAAGGAATTTTTTTTTTTAATTTTGAGAGCATGAAAAAGTGTAGGGGAAGGACAGAGAGGGAGAGAGGGAGAAAGGGAGGGAGAATCCCAAGCAGGCCCCACACTGTCAGTGCATAGTCCTACGTGTGGCTTGAAATCCTGAACCATGAGATCATGACCTGAGCTGAGGCCAACAGTCAGATGTTTGACTGAGCCACCCAACTGCCCCATGGAAATTTTTTTCCATCTTTTCACTTTCAGTCTGTATATGTCTTTATGTCTGAAGTAAGTTTCTTGTAGGCAGCTTATAGGTGGGTCTTATTTTTTTTTTTTTAGTTCATTCACTCACTATGTTTTTTGGAGCATTTCGATCATTTACATTTAAAGAAATTAATAAGTACTTTTTGTTAATTGTTTTCTTGTATTTTTTGTATTTCTTCTCTCTTCCTTCTCTTGTTCTCTTCCTTTGTGACTGACCACCCAGACTAGTGTTATGCTTAGTTTTCTTTCTTTTTTGGATTATTGATTACAGATTTCAGTTTGCGGTTACCACGAGGCCCCTATATAACATCCTAAATAAATAGCAGTCTATATTAAGTTGATGGTTGCTTAAGTTTAAACACATCCTAAAAATAGTATATTTTTATTCCCCCTTCCATGTTTTATGTATACAATGTCCTATTTTACATTTTGAGTCCTTTAATTTAGATAAAATTTCTTTTACTACTACTTTTGTCTTTTAATCTTTATACTAGTTTTGTGATTGATCTACTACCTTTATTATGTTTGCTTTTACTTGTGAATTTTTTTCTCTTCCTATTTTTCTTCTAACACCTTCTTGTATGTGCTTAAAGAAGTTCCTGTTAACATCTATTGTAAGGTCAGTTTAGTGATAATAAATATTTTTAACATTTGTCTGTCTTCACAATTGAAAGAGAGAAAGAATTTGCATGGTAGAGTATTCTATTTATTTTTCATCTTTGACATTTTAATTGTATGTCACAGTGTGGATCTCTGTGGCATCTTGTTTGGGACTCTGTCTTTTCTGAAACTGGATTTCTTCTTTCTTCTCCAGGTTAAGGAAATTTTCAGATATTATTTATTTGAGTAAATTTTCTGCCCCTTTCTCTCCTTCTGCTGGAAGCCCCATAATGCAAATGTTAGTATGTTTAATTTTCCCAGAGATCTTTTCACCTACCCTCATTTTTTAATAATTCTTTTTCTTTTTGCTGTTCAACTTGGGTGCTTTCCATAACCTTGTCTTCCAGAACACATATCTGCTATTCTGTATCATCTAATCTGCTGTTGATTCCCTCTAGTGCATTTTTCAATTCAGTTACTGTATTCTTCAGCTATGATTCTTTTTTATATTTTCTGAGTTCTTCCACTCTTCAGTTCAGGGAGAATCTTTATGACTGTTACTTTGAACTCTTTATCAGGTAAATTGCTTATTTCCATTTCATTTAGGTTTTTACCTGAAATTTTGATTTGTTTCTTTGTTTGCAGCATATTTCCCTGTTCCCATATTTTTGTTGACTTTCTCTTTTGGTTTCCATGAGCTAGACAGAAGAGCCACTCTTCTCAATCTTGAATGACCTTGTATAGGAACATCTATGTAGACTGTGGATTTCTGGTGGCTTTGGCTGGCTGGAGCCTCAGTGGGTGTGGGCTGGAGCTCCTGGGGCATTCTACACTGAGATTGCCCTGGTAGTATGGCTGGAGTTTAAATGGACACAGTCCAGGGAGTCTCAGGACATTAGGCATAGGAGGTGCCCTTGTGAGTTAGCTGAAGCTGAGGTGTGCACAGGCCAGTAGATCTATGGTGGTTCACACAGGGGGCACTCTGGAAAGAGAGCTGGGTCTGAAGTATGTGTCGGTTAGGAGGTTCTGGGTGCTCCACACAGTACCCTGGTGAGTCTAGAGCTGACGCAAATGTGGGTTTGTCATATCCTGGAGTGCTTTGTACTTGTGTCACCTTGGCAAAATGGCTAGAGCTATAGTAGGCACTTTATACTGTCCTGGTGTGGATCAAATTGGGACCACCTTGATGGGATGGCTGAAGGTCAGGTGAAGGGATCTTTAGGGGGATGGCTGAGGCTGGTATGGACGAGGGGCATACGACTAAGTGCTAAGGTAATTGGCTAGGTTGGGTGCATACCATGCTCCCGTCTGTGCTATGAAGGTGGCAGGGGAGCATAAACAATGGCACTGACCAGTCCTTTTGACCACTGAGAATATTCGTGCAGTTCCTCTAGGGCTGTTTCTTTTCTATTTTAGTTGTTCTTTTAAGCTGTGTTTTTTTTTTTTTTTTTTTTTTTTTTTCTGTGTCCCAGGCCATCTGGGTCTTGTTGAAGTGGTAGGTTGGCTAGGATGCCCACGCCCTGCTCCTATCTGCACAATCAGGGCAAAGGGAGAATATAAACAGTGGCACTTGCCTGACCCTGGAGAGTGTTCTGTAGATCCCCCAGACCCTCAAGTGCAGGTTCCTTTAAGTTCTAGGTGCCCTTTTGTACCACAGCTTTCCCCCCCATCCTCTGTGTCCCTGGCTAGATGAATCTGCTCAGTCTCTCAGCACTATCCCTTCTCACTGCAGTTTAATATTGGGGATAGAGGTTCCCCTTGTTACTGTTGGTCTCTCCCGCCATTCTCCATGTAGTCTTTTACTGAGCAGAAGCTGTTCAGTCAGCCCTCTCTTCTGCTTCAAGAGAAACTGCTCTATATGCAGGTGCAGATTTGGTGTGTTCACGGAGGAGGGGGAGTTGAGGTCTTTCTATGTTGCCATCTTGGACCCCTCAATCTGATACTAGTATTTTTAAATATTCTTATCTCTAATGAGTCTGGTTAGAGTCTTATCAATTTTATTGACCTGCCAGTGAAACAGGTGTTTTTTTGTTTTATTTACTTGCTATTTTGCTTTCTTTAACTATTTTTCTTTTTTTGCTCATCATTATTATTTCCTGCCTTCTCCTTTAAATTTAATCTGTTCTTCATTTTTCTATCTTAAGGTGAAATACTGTGAAATTGCTTTGACTTTTTTCCTCCTAATTAAAAAAAATTTTTTTAATGTTTATTTTTTATTTTTGACAGAGAGAGAGAGAGAAAGACAGAGCATGAGCGGGGGAAGGGCAGAGAGAGAGGGAGACACAGATTCTGAATCAGGCTTCAGGCTCTAAGCTGTCAGCACAGAGCCAGATGCAGGGCTTGAACCCACGAATCGTGAAACCGTGACCTGAGCTGAAGTCGGACGCTCAACCGACTGAGCCACCCAGGTGCCCCTTTTTTCCTCCTAATTTAATCAATCAATGCTATCCATTTCCCTCTAAGCACTGTTTTATTTGCATCCCACTTTTTTTTTTAATTTACTATTTTTTAAAGTTTATTTATTTTGGGAGCCACTGAGAAAGTACAAATGGGAGAGGGGCAGTGACAGAGGGAGGGAGAATCCCAAGTAGGTTCTGTACTACCAGCACAGAGTCCAATGCAGAGCTCAAACTCCCAAAACTGTGAGATCATGACCTGAGTCGATACTAAGAGTCAGATGCATAACTGACTGGACCACCCAGGCCCCAGTTGCATCCCACGTTTTGATGCATTTTCATTTCATTCCATTTAAATGCATTTTTTAGTTGTGCTTTTTTTCCTTCAAGTTATATAGGAATCGTGGTTTAATTTAAAATATTTGATGTCTTCTTTCAGCTATTGTTCTGTGACTGATTTCTAGTTTAATGCCATTGTTGTCAAACACACCTCCTACGATTTCAGTCCCCTTCAGTTTATTGTGACTTAGTTTATTGATCTACAAATTATCTGGGTAAAAATTCTGAGTGCACTTAGCACGAATATACATTCTGCTATTGGTTGGAGTGTTCTATAAAAGTCTTAGGTTAGGTTATCTTGGGTGATGGCATTAAATCTATGTTCTTACTAATTTTCTGTCTACTTTCATCAATTATTGGGATAGAAGTGTTGAAATCTCTATCGATAATTATAGATTTCTCTATATTTTATCATTTTTGCTTCATGTTTTGAAGTTGTTTTTAGATGGATACAAAAGTAGTATTCTGTTCTTAATGTATTCTTTTATCATTATGAAATGTTCCTTTTAATAAGATTCATCACCTAACAGGCTTTAATAAAATAAAACTTAATAATGGATTAATTTTAATGGAGGGAGGGAATCTTAACCTTCTTTATTCTCCTAAACATGAAGGTATAGGAAGCTATAACATGAGGCAGTCATCCTAGAATACAGACTCTTCGCTGATTAAACAGATTGCATGGAGCCGTGTTTTCTATAGGGCACTTGTAAGCCTTTTTGCTAGATTGCCCTCCCATGGCATAGGTACTTGGTCTGTCTTGCTCATCACTGTATGCGACATCCAGAAAAGTGTCTGAAACATAGTAGGTACTTAATTACTTAATGATATGAAATCTAGACACCTTAAGAATGGTATTCAAAGCCTACTAAAGATGGCCTTAGGCTCATTTATCTCTACCCCCTGGCTTTGGGAATCCTGTTGGGCTACAGGATGAGATAAAATAAGTTGTCAAAATCAAGTCTTTAAAAACAGTGTGTAACCAAAGGTGGTTTGAAGAGCAACATGCCAGGAAAAGACAGGGTAAGATCTTGGATACATGGCAGGGATGATATTAGGCATTTGTTACAAGGCTTCTTTAACAAAAATGTCAGTGTAGTGTTATTCCAGCGAAATCCATGCGGGATCTTTTCAGGATCCAGAAGTAAATGGAAATATGAGGCGAAGGTTATAATAGCAAGTAATTTTTTAAGTATAACTTATTGTCAAGTTAGCTAACATACAGTGTTATATACAGTGTGCTCTTGGTTTCAGTGGTAGATTCCCAATAGCAAGTAATTTCTTTTGACATTGGTAGTGGGCAACACCACTTGTACCGAATGCCCAGGCTTGGCTCTAATAGACTCTATTTATCCACTTTAAAGACACCCTGGTGTGGCCCTAGAAATCCCACTTTTAAATCATGTGGCACTTATTTGCCATTCATATCACCTTACCTTTGCTCTCATTCCTTCTGTCTAGAATAAATTCTCTTTCACACTCCCTTTCCTGACCTCCTAGCTGGTTGAAATCTTACTTTTTATGAGTAGGATAAATTGTTACTTTTGGAAACTTCCTGTCCCTGTAGGCAAATTAATCTCTCCCTTCTCTGTTTTTCAAACCCTTTTTATCTTGGCACCCTTATGGCAATTATCATGTTCCGTTACCATTTTTGTTTGTGTCTGTTCTCTAGATACAGTGGAGCCATTTTATAAATAAAACCATACTTTTAATACTGATGTGTTTTTTTTCTTCTGAGTCTCTGTGCCTAGGATAGTGTCCATGACATAAGTTGTTAAGTATTTTCTAATGAATTAGTTGAGTGAATAAATGTTATATAATCACCAAGTTCCCTTCCAGTTGAGACATTGCTATGTCTGTGGCCTGGATGGCTACTCTGACTCATAATTATGTCATGACATCCCAGAACTTCACAGTTAATTCACCTGTCAAAAACTCAACGAGAGGAATGAATTTGTTTTAAATTTTAATATCAGAATAAACAATCCACTTTTGTCCCAAAGAACAAAACCTGTGAAAAGCCAACTTCAGTAGTATTTAAGAGATGTAAGTCAAAGAATGGAATGCTGCTTCTTGGCTATTATATTGGCAAAATTTATTTTTTTTTTATTTTTTTAACGTTTATTTATTTTTGGGACAGAGAGAGACAGAGCATGAACAGGGGAGGGGCAGAGAGAGAGGGAGACACAGAATCGGAAACAGGCTCCAGGCTCTGAGCCATCAGCCCAGAGCCCCGATGCGGGGCTCGAACTCACGGACCGCGAGATCATGACCTGGCTGAAGTCGGACGCTTAACCGACTGCGCCACCCAGGCGCCCCGTATATTGGCAAAATTTAAAAAGTTATAATAGCTACTGCTGGTGGAGATGCAGAAAAATCACTGACTTATGTTACTGAAATTTGAAATACAATTTCACAGTAGCTATTAAAATATATATACCCTTTGACCCAGTAATCCTACTCCTGAAAATCTATTCCATAGAATAAAAGTTTGGGGATATATGTACAGAGTGGTCTTTTCAGCATTAGTTGTAGTTTAAAGCACACTGGTTGAAAATAATCCTTATCGATAGTGGAATGGTTGACAAAAATTCTATTAAGTGAAAAGTGGAACCTCAGGGGAGAGTATGTGGTATGACTTTATTTTAGAAAGGAAGAGAAAAGATAAAATACTGCTGGCTTAGGACCCCTTGGTTGGGTATGAAAAGATGCATAGTTCAGGTGGCCTTTGATTTTTCTGTGGTTGGGAGTGATGGTATGAAGTAGAGAAGGATAAAGACAAAAGAGATAAGAAATTGCAAAGAATGATTAACATTAGATTAATGGAAAAGCTAAAATGTTCTATTTTATCTAAGTTAGTATTCAAATGCATCATATGCATAGAAAGCATGAAGAAACAAAAACATTGATTTAAAAATGGCAGGGAGCTATGCCTCCTCCCTTTAGCTTTTGTCATTTTGATGTATCCATCAACTAAATTAAAACAAAAAATGAGACAAAGTTATTTTCAAGAAAGCTCTTGACAGTTACAGAAGTGCCTTTTAGCATATTCTTGTCTTTTTTTTTTTTTTAAATCAAAGAAGAAAAATACTCCGATATGCACACACATATCTTTTGTATTAGAAGGTATGAGTTCCTGCTCATGGAGTCACACACTATAACACACAGAAAGGTGTCCTTCATTTGGTTACTGTTGTACTCCACACCTACTCCCTACACCTAAGACAAATATTTCCTGTGATCCTTTAGGCTGTAAGCTCCTTGAAGACACTCTCTTTCTCTTTACCTTTGTAATCCTCACACTGTGTATGTCTGTATGCAGTAAATACACAATGACTTGTACTGAAAGGAAAGGAATGGAACTGAATGAATACCATTTGAAGGATCTAAATGGAAAACACACTTCTGGAAAACACACAGAGGCACTTGGCCCAACGCACAGTCACTTACTGATGGACAATAAAAAATAATGCATTAACCTTGTGTTTTCTATGGGTGGAGGAACTAGTATATCCAAGACCTATATAAAGATATAGATTGCCTTGATTAGTGCAGCTGTACTGCATCAATTACAAAAAATAAAATAAAAGACTATCCTATTCTAGACGTACAAAACTGTAACAATTTTATTTTCAATTAAGTTGCATCTAAAGTGACAGCATATTGACTTACTTGTGATCTTACTTCATATAATAACCTATATAATCACCTACATACAATTCACCTGCATTTAATTAAGCACTTCCGGAATTATGAACTGCTCTCTAGAACTGCTTCCCCTCTCTTCTTTAATAAGAAAGTGTGTCATTTGTTCTGTTGTCTACCGCCCCCACCCCCAGCACGGTGCCACCCAGCCCCTTTTCTCAGCTGGCAAGCACAGGCCCCAGATGCCAAGCTGTGGAAGATATTTTATCTGCTGCATCTGGTTCCTTAGTAGATTCGACAGGCCTCTGTGCTGGCAGCCTCAGAAATGCCTTTGGGCTTGTCACATGGTGAAAACTCCCAACTGGCTGTCTGAATTGCCAACCATGCTTTGGCTCACTGAAAAGAAGGGAGAAACGGCAGTTTTTGTCCACCTACTGATAACCTCTTGCTTCTGATCTGAAAAATATATTCCCATAGAGCAGCCTCTTTGAGGCTTGAGGTTTGAGGCTGAATTCCATCCTCTTGATACAAACTTGCAAACAGTACATGACAGAGTTTTGCTTCCTTGGCCAGAAAGGAAATCCCCAGCGATTTGGACTTTAGTATGTCCATTCTGAAATTAAATTCAGAAAGCATCAGCATTTTAGAATTGGATGGAAAATTAAGAATCAGCAAGTCCATCCTCTTAATTTATCTGATGATGAAACTTGGGTTCTGAAAGCACAAAGGATTTGGCCAAGGTACATAGTAAGCCGGACAAAAGAAGTGATTGATCCTGGGCGAATGCTGGGGTGGAGAAATATGAAAGCGAATGGGAATAGGTCATTTGTTTGTAAATGCAAGACTGGAGAAAACTCTGAGAGTTGGCACAGCAGGGTGTGAGCCCCGCACACAGGGAGAGCCAGTCCCTGTGGTAATGCTGACCCTGCCACATCCAAGCTATTTGATCTTACATTTAACTTCTATACACTAGTTTCTTGATCTAAAAACAAAGCACATGATAATAATAGATCCTAACTTGATTGCCTGATTTGAGGATTAAATGAGATAATGTACAATGTTGCCAAGGATTAGGCTTATGTTCACTTGTTTTGTTTTCAATAAATATTTGAGAGCTGACCGTGTGATGGACACTATGCTAAATGCTTGATAAGATGGAACCAGTGAATGAGAACAGGCTTGTAAAATTACAACAAGAAAGTGAATCTTAGGAGTTGTTTCCTGTTGAGATGCATGCTGACAGCAGCAAGCCAGAGCCTTCTTTCACACACAATCTACTGCTGCCACATTGCTCCGACGTCCTGTAATTGCAGTGAGCTCTGGTCTCCAGCAGGGGACATCCACGGCCCAGACAAGTGAAACCAGGCCAGCTCAGCCTTAGAGATGATGAATGAAAATGATAAAGCATGGAGACAGGAGCCCGAGAATGGCCTGTTATAATACTCATTCTACAAAGACAAAAGTTCTGAAAGGAATGACCCTCACAGTTCTGTTGTGCACTGAGCTTGTAGGAATGTCAGTGGATTTCGAGTTCTCTCCATGCTTTATTTACAAGCTGAGTTCCTCAGAAAGTTTTATTCGTGCTGATGGGGTATAAATCCCTTTGGCCCAGGGCAGATCAAAGGAGCCACATCTTGGTGACTCCTCGCTCACACAAGATCATCCTGAGAAAACAGGTCCTGAGAAGTTCTGTAGAGCTTGGGATATGTATTGGTTGATGTCTGGACCCTTGCATTTGTTTATCATCTGCCAGGAGCCAGAGGTGATGACAAGAAGGTTAATATGTCTTAGGCAGGGGTGTTGATAAGTATTTAATGGCTAGTTCTTTGGGGTGGAGGGAATGTGTGCATATGTACAAGTATACATCAATTTATAATTCACTTTTCTGATATATGTAAGTTATATGCACCTGTATATCTTTATTACAAGTTCCATATAGAGAATTAACTCTTACAGACTATGGTTAATTTTTGCTAAACTCTTGTATCTACAGACAATCTATTTTTGCAATTCAATCATGATTTGACAAAATCAGACTGCAAATATGCTTGATTTCTATCTGGTTCATCAAAGAGGTCAACCTCATCGAAGAATGAGTGTGGTGGTAACATGAGTGTTGGTTGATATTTTCATTTATGTTACTGAGGAGAACAAAAATGAAACAAAGACATATGTTGAAACTTTATATGCTTGTTAATGGCATGAACTAAATCTTTGCTGACTCCTCTGATAGTGTGTAACTGCTGAAATATTTCCTCAATTATTGGTGTTGTTTACAATGTATGAGAAACAGTACACTCGTGAGTTGAATTTCTTATTAATATATTAATTCAAGTCTAGGAAAACCAACAAAACAAAGCCTTTATATAAATAGCATTTGCCATTTCTATGGTGTAAATATTCCTACCATAGACGTAAATAACCATAAACACCTAGATAATAAATGTAGTAAGATAATTAAGTGATTTTATTCATAAAACCCAGAGAATAATGTATATCTTGTATAATCTTTTAAAAATGAGTTTACCCTGTATAGTGTTTAGCACCTAATAGCATTTAATGCATAATAATCATAATTATAAAGGAAGAAGAAACCAAGAGCCAGAGAGCCATTTTGAAAAATACTAGATCTAGAATGTTTTTTAAAATTACTGAGTAACTATCATATGTAATCCACTGTGCTGAGGGTTTTACATGGATTAAATCATTCTCTTTGCCATAATTACAAAGGGTCTTATTTCCCCCAAATGAGAATCTGAGGCTCAGAGAAATCAACTTTCTCAGGTTCACCCAGCTAGCAAAGGATAGGGCTGGAATAAGAAAACAGTGTGAATTAAAGGTTGTGCAACAAACAAAGCAATAGCAATAACAAAATATTAATCTAAAAAAAAAGTGGTCTGGGAAGAAGCCTAAACCTGAAAGTGAAATCCTACCTTGGCTCTATTGTGTGAATTTGAACAAATCATTCCATTTCTCTAAATCTGCTATGAAACAGAGGCTGTAAAATGTGCACCATTCCATTTGAAAGCTGGGACACTAGAGGCAGAATGGATTGCTAAAGAAGATGGTATAATCTGACTTTGCCAAATTTTGGCTTCCAGAAATAACACATGTGGAATCAACTACTGGGTCCCATCCTCACTCACCCCACCTCCCATCCTTTGTCCTTGTACTCTTCATCCCAGGGAAAGCTCTTGGGGCAAAAGGACAAAAGTGCTAAATTCTTTGTTGTTCAACATAAAGATCTATGGCCAAGGTGTAAGATGAAGTAATTTGGTCCATTTTCCTTGACTTTCAGAAAATTCTATAGAGGCATGTAGACAGAAGTAGAGTCTGCAGAAGGAAAATGCTGAGTGTTGGAGAGGAAGCTGGGCTAACAGTAAAGAGTCACGTGCGGGATTTCTGGGTTAGCTTTTCTGGGAAAGTGCCATGTATCATTTAGAAGAAAAAGGACTCTTCTCATTGTGGTCTAATGAGGATGACCTGCTTGCAGTATCTAGATCATTGCACGTTGTCTAGCAATACCTCAACTTATTGGTCTGCCCATCCTATCGGGACAACCATCTTCACTCATTTTCAATGGCCAAGAGTAATTGTAAGCTTCTGGGATCCAGTATGGGACCCTGGATGTAGCAGGATGATCTTCGGCAGGGCTGAGTAGAACTAGACAAGAGAAACTTGAGCTCTATAGGAGTCCAGATATTGGTGGAATACTTCTCCCACTCCTCAGCCTAGCCCACCTCCACCTGTCATCTAATGCTATATGCACCAATACCATATGTATCCCTTCAGATGTCCTTGATGTTATTGTACTCTGGACAGGATTCTATCACAGCACTTCATGTGACTTCTTCCCCAAGGAACTGTGGGCTACTTTACAGAATTTTCTGTGTCTTACTTAGTTTGTACAGTATCAGTAGAGCTCAACACAGAATATAGAAAGTGCTAGAATACAGAAGTGCTGGGGAAAAAAAGCCCACAAAATGAATAGATAAACTATAGGGTAGCTATATCAGCAATTTCGCTTCTGGGTATTTCTCCAAAGGAATCAAAAACACCAACTCAAATACGTATGTACCCCCACATTCATTGCAGCATTATTTACGATAGCCAAGACATGAAGCAACTTAAGTGTTGATGGAGGGATAAATGGATAAGGAAAAAATATATGTAATACATAATTAAAATACACACACACATTAATGGAATATTATTCAGCCATAAAAACAACGGAAGTCTTATCCTGTGAAACAACCAGGATGGGCCTTGAAGAAATTATGTTAAGTGACAAAAGTTGATCAGAGAGTGATGAAACTATAATGGCCTCAATTCTATGTGGAATCTAAACAACACAGTGAACTCAGAGAACAGATTGGTGGCAGAAGGGTGGGCGAAATAGGCAAAGATAGTTAAAAGGTGTAAGCTTCTAGTTAAAAGAAAATCATGGGGATGTAATGTACAGCATTGTGACTATAGTTAATACTAAATTGTACATTTGGAAAGCTGCTAAGAAAGTTTATTTCAAAAGTGTCATCACAAGAAAGTTTGTAACTACGTGTGGTGATGGATGCTAACTGGGCTTGCTGTGGTAGCCATTTCATAATATGTACAAATATCAAATTATGTTGTATACCTGAAACTAAAGTTATTTTTCAATTATATTTCAATAAAGGAACTCTATAGGATAGGAATTAACAATAAAACTTCCTCAACAAGTGAAGAAACTGAACGCTAAATATATGAATTGCTCAAGAGTAGCTAAAGAATGTCCAAAATCTCAGATACATGACTTCAATTTTAATATTCCTGTTTCTATATTTTATTAACTTGAGACGCTAAGGTTGTTTAAATTGGTTTAATCAATATTCTTATTTTTACTTCACAAGTCTTTTTTTTAACACTGAAGTATGACAGGATTATTTTTTTTTATGTTAAGGTTGAACCCTTGAATTTTCACACAAGGATTATGGAAACCAGATGGAGAAAGCTCTATTCAGCAAAAAGGGCTAAAAAATTTGAACAGTATTTTCATCCTTTCTGCCAAAAGTGTGTAAGGGTTGTTTGAGGATGGGTGAGGGTAGTGGGCAGGCCTTGTGCGTGCACATGTTTGTGTGTGCGTGTATCTTATGTTACTGGGAAAAGAAAGAACAGGGTGTCGTGGTTTGTGCTTCCATTCTCATGACCCTGTGAAAATATTTTAATTAAAATAAAATGTTAGAGTTTAGGCCTTGATGCTCCACAAACAGGCCTACCCATTCCAATTTTAAATCCTTTCTATTGTGAATCTAGGCTCCTGTTCCCAGCTCTACAGATGTACTTGAGAGTTCATTTACCATGTCTTTGTTTCTAAACATTTGACACTTAAATTGACATTTTAAATTATTCTGAAGAAAGGAGAGGAACTGTTATGTTAACATCCTTCCAAGGATGAGTCCATGGAAAAGACTGGCTTCCCCCAGTTTTTTGAAGCTCAGTATTTATAACCATGCCAGGTAACTCTTTTATTAAGATGCCAGCTGAAGGCCTAGAGAGCAGAAAGTGGCATGGAAGACAATTTGTCTAGTGTTTAAGGAATTTGTCTAGTGTTTAAAGATACTGTTGTATATTCTAGGTTTGTCCTTTAGTCAGCTATATTATGATTTTGACCAAGATGTTTCGTTTTTTTAGCCAAAACATTCAGACTTGGATGAAAACTATAAGAACGATAGGTACTCAATAAACGTTAGGTATTTGATCTTGGCATTATACTAGTCATTTTATATTTCATTAATCCCCTCCCCAAACCTATGAAGTAACTACATTCCAACCTTTTTATAGATAAACAAACTGAAGGTTAAAGAGCTTAAGCCACTTACCCAAAGTTACATAACAAGTTACAAAGCTGAGCTTTGTACCCAGATTTCTCTCACTACAGATCTCCAGTATTTCTAGCACATTTCAATACCAGTCTAGAAAGTCAGACTTCAGACTCTAGGCAACCAGTTGAAGTGTTGAAGAGAGCATCCACAGATGTTAAAACAGGAAACCAGGAATTAACTCTGCATGTCTTATAAAATTACATCAATTACTTGAATCTTAATTTTCTTTTGTATATAAAGCTTAATGATATACATTTCACAAAGCTGAAGGATTAAATAAGAAAACAGGTGAATGTTTAACATAAAAATTTCAATAATATATAATTTCCTTTCATTATTTAAGTTCCAAATATTGAATTTTGGTATATTTCTTTTGCTGAGGAGATGGCAAAAGCCCGAATCTTAGAACTAGAAGTTAAGGGTGAAATAAAGCCACTGAGGAATTTTCAGTGTGGGGATAGGGGCTGAAAGACTAAAAATAGAGCTTTCTTCTTCTAGTTCAAGATGTTTCTACCTTTCTTTAAATTTATTCTGAGATTAAAATACAAAAGTCTGAAAAGAAATCAATTAAAGCAAAGCAAAATAAGGTATTTCAACAAGTTTCTGAAATGAGAAAAACTGGGAGAAGTTTGGTGAATATAGCAAATGGAGATGCTGGCTGTTTAGAATATAGTTCTGAGATTACCAGTGAAGTGTGTAGCTAGACTGGCCAGGTTATCACCAATGTTTCTACTCCCTGGCATATTAGAAGATTTTGTTCCTTTGTCTCTTTTGGTTAAATTTGGATCATTGGCTTCCCACCAAGAGAATATGGGCAGCAGTCTGGCCTTCAAGTCAGCTTTCTTGCTTGCCCACTGGGTATAGAAAATTCTCTAGAGGATTCCAGAGCCAGTTGTACAAGAGCAAAGGAAATCCATACCTGTTACCCAGGCCTTCAGTTTAAACATCACTAGGCAGCCAAGGACCAAAAGGTAACAACCAGTGACATGAGAAAGTCCAATCAAAATAAGTAATGTGCTAATTAACAGATTAAGGTAAACTCAAAGATTATATTCATCATGGATCTGACATTTAATGAATACCTACCATATGCCAGGTTCTTCTACATGGTGAGGTTAGACTGGTGACAAAGGCAAGATACTGGTCCTCATGGGACCTAATTTTCATAGGTCCAGTAAAACACACACACACACACACACACACACACACACACACACGCACATGCACACCCTCAAATATGAAAAATTCTCTGAAAATAAAACAGGGTAATCATGCAGAGATCTACTGAAAGCAGGCCACTTGTGATCAAGGAAAGTATTACTGACAAGGTGATTATTAAAATGAGAGTTTAATGATAAGGAGCTGGACACACAAAGATCTTGGGACACTGTATCTTGGAAGAGGTAAAATACTACAAAGTTCCCAAGCAAGGAAGAGCTTGGGATGTTCAAGAAACAGATCATTCTAGTGGGATCGCGATAAGGAGCATGGGTTCTAAGAAGCCTATCATTTAAAGGAGTTCTTCAAAGACACCAGTATTATGTACATCTTGTTTTATTAGACTACACTCAATAAAATCAGCAATTGGTCCCTAATTTACTTTCAGAAAATCTTGGCTCCAAGATGTCAAGAACTAGATAAACAGATGCACAAATCCCACTCTAGGTTTGCCTATCCAGAAGTTTTGGCAAGAAGTCCAGAAATCTATAGTTTAAAAGAGCTTCAGGGGGTTCCTATCATCAGGCATATTCAAATGCCAAGGGACAGTGGAAAGAGCCGTGATTTTGCACCTCAGAGAACTTTAATTCCAACTGCCCCACTGGCTAATAGTGTGACTACATCTCTAAGCCTGTGTTCCTTCACTGGAGTAATAGGTGAAGTAATAGGCCAGCCCTCCCTGTCATCTGTTATTTGTAGGAGAACCATTGCCCCATCTGATAATTTATATAAAAAGTTTAGTAAAAGTAATGGTAGCTGAGAAGCCTTTACATACAGTAAAGGAAATACTTTTACCTTGATCCTCACTGTCTTTCTAGTTATGCAGATGAACAAAGCTGACTCAGTTCCCAGTACAAACCCTGGTCTTGTCTCTGCACTCCGTCTTCCCTTTCTACCCCATTTTATTGCTTTTCTTTGTAAGACTTTATCAACTATTTAGCTTATTTTTAAATAAAACTCATCTTTCAGAGGTACTCATTCGTGGGTGAAGATACTAGTTGAGGTACTGTTCAGGCAGAGAAATGCAAGGCATGGGCAGTTATTTCAAACTAGATTTAAAAGAAGTTTCAAAATAAAATCTCAGGCTAACAATTTGATTCTTTAAAGGAAATTTTGTTCCCCTAAAAGGAAAATAATTTTAGAAGGTGTTGCCTCCCTGCTCTCCTGCCCTTTTCCCAGTTTCCCTCCAGGATATATGAAATACTGTTTAAGAGCTAAATGTTTCCCCATTGCATCATAGATTCCAGCAAAACTCCAGGCTGGTAAGAGTGGTGCAAAGTAAAATCAGCACAAATGATGCTGACCAATCTAGTTCTATTATCCAAACAAAATGAAAAGTGAAAAGGGCAAAAAAGTTAGCCTGGTTTTAGACTATGTAGGCATCTTAGTGTAAGGCAGAAAGAACCAGTTTTCAGTATCTGTGCCAATCCGAATCAGATGACAGAAGCTACTTCAAGGCTGCCCTGAAAAGAAAATTAGTTGACATGGGCTTTATTCTGAAGAGCATTTTGACTGATGAGAAATGTTTACCGTGGAACCCAGGAGGAGGAGGAGGCTGTGAGGTGCCAGGGATTTCCCCCGTCTGGAGAGAGAAAAAGGCTATCCTAGTCCAGAAGAAATCCCATGGCTCAGGAGCTAAAAGATCTTGATTCTTGGCTTGGTTCTGGAAATTACTAACTTTGTGGCCTTAGACAAAATATTCCATCTGATCCCATCTAAAAGTGAGCTATCTAGTCCATTCTCACCTGGTGAGTGAATGAACAGTGGGTCTTAGGTTATAAAATCATTACAAATCCAATAATCCCTTTAGTGGAATTGAGTTTTTTCTTTTTTTGATATTTACTTAGGTATTTACTTTTTATTGAAGTATAGCTGATATAAAAGGTTCTATTATATTCATGTGTACAAATTCAACAATTCTGTACATCATTCAACACCATGTTGAGTGTAGTTGCCATCTATCACTATACAACATTATTAAAATATTGTTGACTATATTCTCTATGTTGTAATTTTCATCTGCGTAACTTCTTTTGTAACTGGAAGTTTGTATCACCTCATCCCCTTCACCTATTTCATTCATCCTCCAACTTCCCTCCCCTTTGGCAACTACCAGTTTTTTCCTCTTTAAGAATCTTTTTGTATTTTTGTTTGCTTTTATATTACACATATAGGTGAAATCATATGGTATTAGTCTTTTTTTCTGACTTATTTCACTTAGCATAATATCCTCCAAGCCCATCCATGTGGTCATAAATGGCAAGATTTCATTCTTTTTTGTGGCTTAGTAACATTTCACACCTTTATCCATTCATCTACTGATGGACACTTAGTTGCTTCCATATCTTGGCTATTGTGGATAATGTAAAAACATATAGGCACGTACATCTTTTTGACTTAATGTTTTCATTTTCTTTGGGTAAATACCTGGTAGTGGAGTTACCAAATCATATGGTACTTCTATTTTAATTTTTTGAGGACTCTCCATACTGTTTTCATAGTGGCTTCACCAATTTACACTCGCCTCAAAAGTACACAAGGAACTTTTTTCCTTCAAATTCTTACCAACATTGGTTATTTCTTGTCTTTTTGATACTAACCACTCCAATTACTGTGAGGTGATATCTCATGGTGGTTTTGATTTCCACTTCCCTGATAATTGGTGGTGTTGAGCATCTTTTCATGGGTCTCTTGGTTACTTATAGGTTCTCTTTGGAAAACTGTCTGCTCAGGTCCTCTGCCCATTCTTTTAAAGTTTTTTTTATTTTATTTTAATTCCAGTTTGTTGACATACAGTGTTAATTTCAAATTTACAATATAGTGATTCAACAATTCCATATATCACCCAGAGCTCATCATGACAAGGGCACTCCTAAATCCCTATCATTATTTCACCCAATCACTCACCTCCTTCCACTCTGGTAACCATTTGTTTGTTCTCTATTATTGAGAGACTGTTTCTTGGTTTGTCTCTTTTTTTTTTTCCCCTTTGTTCATTTGTTTCTTAAATTCCTCATATGAGTGAAATCATATGATATTTGTTTTTCCCTGACTTATTGCACTTAACATTATATTCTCTAACTTCATCAGTTGTTTCAAATGCCAAGATTTCATTCTTACTATGGCTGAATAATATTCCATTGTGTATATGTGTGTGTATATATATGTGTATATATAAATATACATATACAAACACCACATCTTCTTTATTCATTAACTTAAGGACTCATGGATTGTTTCCATAATTTGGCTATTGTAAATAATGTGGCAATAAACGTAGGGGTGAATGTATCCTTTTGAATTAGCGTTTTTGTATTTTGGGGTTTAATACCTAGTAGTGAAAGTACTGGATCATAAGGTAGTACCATTTTTAACTTTTAGAGAAACCTGCATACTACTTTCCATAGGGGCTGCACCAGTTTGCATTCTCACCAATGGTGCACAAAGCTTCCTGTTTCACCACATCCTTTCTAACACTTGCTTCTTGTGTTTTTGATTTTAGCCATGCTGACAGGTATGAGGTGATATTTAATTGTAGTTTTGAGTTTCCCTGATGATGAGTGATCTTTTCATGTGTCTATTAGACATATGTATGTCTCCTTTGGAGAAATACTTGTTGATGTCTTCTGCCTGGTTTTTAATTGGATTATTTGTTTTTTGAGTATTGAATTTTTCCAGTTCTTTGCATGTTTTGGATACTAACCCTTCATCAGAGATGTCATTTGCAAATATCTTCTTCCATTCAGTAGGTTGCCTTTTAATTTTGTTTCCTTCCCCATGCAGAATTTTTTTGTTTTTGTTTTTGGTGTAGTCCCAGTAGTTTATTTTTGCTTTTGTTTCCCTTGCCTCGGGAGACCTCTCTAGAAAAAAGTTGCGTTGGCCGATGTCAGAGAAGTTACTGCTTGTGGTGTTCTCTTTGAGAATTTTTACAGTTATGGGTCTCACATTTAGGTCTTTAATCCATTTGAATTTACTTTTGGGTACAGTGAAAGAAAGTGGCACAGTTTCTTCCTCTTGCATATTGCTGTCCAGTTTTCCCAACACCATATGTTGAAGAGATTGTCTTTTTCCCATTTATATTCTTTCCCACTTTGTTGGAGGACTTTAATTGACTTTATGTAGTTGTAGGCTCATTTCTGAGTTTTCTATTTTGTTCTTTTGATCTATGTGTCTATTTTTATGCCAGTACCATACATGTTTTTATCACTACAGCTTTTTTTTATATAACTTGAAGTCTGGAATTGTGATGCCTCCAGCTTTGCTTTACTTTTTCAAGATTATTTTGGCTATTCAAGGTCGTTTCTGGTTCCATGGGAATTTTAGTATTGTTCGGCCTAACTCTGTGGAAAATGCGGTTGGTATTTTGATAGGGATTGAATTCAATGTACAGGTTGGTAGTATAGACATTTTAACAATATTTGTTCTTCCTATCCATGAGCATGAAATGTCTTTCCACTTCTTCGTGTCATGTTCAATTTCTTTCCTCCGTGTTTTTATAGCTTTCAGAGTACAGGCCTTTCACTTCTTTTGTTATGTTTCTTCCTAGATATTTTTGTGCAGTTGTAAATGGGATTCCTTGATTTCTTTCTATGCTGCTTCATTATGAGTGTATAGAAATGCAATTGATTTTTGTACATTGATTTTTGTATCCTGAAATTTTATTGAATTCACTTATCAGTTCTAGTAGTTTTTTGGAATCTCTAGAGTTTTCTGTATAGATTATCATGTCACTTGCAAACTGAAAGTTTGACTTCTTCTTTACTGACTTGGATGCCTTTTATTCCTTTTTTTTTTTTTTTGTCTGATTGCTGTGGCTAGGACTTCCAACAATACTTTGAATAAAAGTGGTAAGAGTGGTCATATCTATCTTGTTCCTGTCCTTAGGGGAAAACTCTCCATTTTTACCCATTAAGGATGATATTAGCTGTGTGATTTTCATATATGGTCTTTATTATATTGAAGTATGTTCCCTCTAAATCTACTTTGTTGAGGGCTTTTATGAATGCATGTTGTACTTTGTCAGGGGCTTTTTCTGCATCTATTGAAAAGATCATATGGTTCATATCCTTTCTCTTATTGATGTGATGTATCATATTGATTTGTGAATATTGAACCACACTTGCAATCTAGAATAAACCCACTTGATAATGGTGAATGATTTTTTAAAAATATATTCTTATATTCAGTCTGTTAGTGGAATATTCTTATATTCAGTTTTTCATATTCAGTTTTGTTGTGGATTTTGCACCTATGTTCATCAGGGATATTGGCCTGTAGTTCTCTCTTTTCTTAAAAAATATTTATTTATTTTTGAGATAGAGCATGAGCAAGGAAGGGATAAAGAGAGGGAGACAGAGGATCCAAAGTGGGCTCTGTGCTGACAGCAGTGAGCCTGATGCAGGGCTCAAACTCATGAGCTGTGAGATCATGACCTGAGCTGAAGTCGGACACTCAACCAACTGAACACCCCAGGCATCTGTATAGTTCTCTTTTTTAGTAGAGTCTTTATCTGATTTTGGTATCAGGGTAATTCTCACATCATAGGATGAATTTGGAAATTTTCCTTCCTTTTTTGGGAATAGTTTGAGAAGAATATGTATTAGCTCTTTAAATGTGCAGTAAAATACTCCTGTGAAGTCCTCTGGACCTGGACTTTTGTTTGCTGGGAGTTTTTTGTTTTTGTTTGTTTGTTTGTTTGTTTTTTGTTTTTTGTTTTTTTACCTATTCAATTTCTTCTGGAAAGAAGAAATTTGCTGGATATCAGTCTGTTCAAATTTTCTGTTTCTTCCTGTTTCAGTTTTTATAGTTTATATATTTCTAAGAAATTATTTCTCCTAGGTTGTCGAGTTTGTTGGCATATAGATTTTAAAAGGTTCTCACAATTGTTTATATTTCTGTGTATTCCTTCATTATATATATGTCCTTCTTTGTCTCCTTTTATAGTCTTTGTTTTAAAATCTATTTTTTTCTGATATAAGTATTGCACTTTGGCTTTTCTTTTGACATCCATTTGCATGATAAATGTTTCTTGATTTCCTCACTTTCAATATGCAGGTGTCTTTAGGTCTAAAATGAGTCTCTAGGAAGCAGCATATAGAAGAATCTTGTTTTTTGTTTTTTTTTTTATCCATTCTACCCTGTCTTTTGACTGGAGCATCTAGTTCATTTACATTCAAAGTAATTATTGATAGGTATGTATGTATTACAATTTTATTACCTGTTTTGGGATTAAGATTTTCACTGATCCTTTGTTCTCTTTCTCTCTTACATGGTTTGCTCACTTTCTTTAGTGGTCTATTTGCATTTCTTTCTCTTTATTCTTGGTTTATTATTTATTATTAGTGGGTTTTGATTTGTGTTTCCTATTAGGTTTGTATATAACATCTTCAGCATATAGCAGTCTATATTAAGTTGATGGTCATTTAAGTTTGAATCCATCCTTTACTCCTCTCCTCCTCACATTTTAGGTATAGATTATCACATTTCACACCCTTGATTTTGTGAGTTCCTTGACTGATATTTTACAAAAATACTTATTTTTAATGATTTTGTGTTTTCTACCTTCCTACTGTCACTTTTGTTCTTTCCTTTCCACTCAGAGTCCCCGTTCATATTTTTTTTGCAGAGCTTTTTTAGTGGTCATGAACTCCTTTAGGTTTTGTTTCTTTGAAAAACTCTTTATCTCTCCTATTCTGAATGATAGTCTAGCTGGATAGAGTATTCTTGGATGCAGATTTTTACCATTCAGCACTTTGAATATATCATTCAATTCCCTTCCGGCTTGGAAATTTTCTGCTGTAAAAGCCCCTGATAACCTTGTAGAGTTTCCCGTGTATGCTAAGGTCTTCTTTTACCTTACTACTTTAAAATTTTTCTCTTTATCAGTATATTTGGTCAATTTAATTACAATATGTCTTGATGTGTATCTGCTTTTGTTGATTTTGTTGGGGATTCTCTGTGACTCCTGGATCTGGAAATCTGTTTTCTTCTGCAGAGTAGGGAAATTTTCAGCTATTATTTCTTTAAATATATTTTCTCCCCATTTTACTCTCTCTCCTTCTTCTGAGGACTCCTATAATTCAAATGTTATTATATTTGATAGAGTCCCTGAGTTCCCTAAATCTCTTCTCACTTTGCATAATTCTTTTTTCTTTTGTTCAGCTAGAACACTTTCCATTACTCTGTCTTCTAGGTCATTAATTTGTTCCTCTGCTTTTTCCAGCCTGCTGTCCATTCCATCAAGTGTGTTTATTATTTTGTATATTGAGCCCTTTTTCTCTGCTATGTTTTCCCTCTCTCTGTGTTAAGGGTCTTGCTGATGCCTTCCACACTTTTCTCAATTCCAATGAGTAACTTAATGATTATTACTTTCAATTCTCTAGCAGGCATTCTTATTATATCTGGCTGTGGCCTTGTCCTATTCTTTCATTTGGGAAAAATTCCTTTGTTGTCTCATTTTGTCTAAGACTCTGTGCCTTCTACTCTGTGTTAGGAAAGTCAGCTACATTTCCTGTTCTTCAGAGAAATGGTCTTATAGGGATGCCTGGGTGGCTCAGTTGGTTAAGCACCCATCTCTTGGGTTGGGCTCAGGTTATGACCTCATGGCCTTGTGAATCTTAGCCCCACATCAGTCTCTGCACTGGCAGCATAGAGCCTGCTTGAGATTCTTTCTGCCCCTCCCCAACTTGTGCCTTCTCTGTCTCTTTCAAAAATAAATAAACTTAAAAAAAAAAACCAGAGATGGTCTTATAAAGAAGAGGTTCTGCAGTGCCTGGTGTGTAGTGGCCACTGTTCCCCAGGGCCTGGTGCTTCACGAAATATCTGCAATGTGTACTACATGCATTCTGTTGTTGTGTTCTGGTTGCTTTATCCTTCAGGCCAGTTTTCTTCAGACGCCATCTTTGTTTGTTGTGCAGAGTTTAGTCCCTGGCCTGAATGTGGCAAGTTTTAACTGAAGTTAAACTGAAGTAAAACTGAAGTCCTCAACTCCTTGGTCAGTAGATGCAATATGGGTGGGGGTTTAGGCTAGTCTTCTGGGGGAGAGGGCCTGCCTCACTGGGAATAAGACAAGTGTATGTGGGAAGGGGGGTTTCACTGGAGCGTGGCAGGGTGGGGCTTTGTGTTAGCAAGTTAGGTAGCCATTGTTGAGCTATGCTGGTTCCTGCAGGTGGCCCTGTCCTTATGCTGAGGGGTTGGGGAGGGAAGTGGTGCCTGTTACTTTCTTTGTTCTCAGAGTCTTTCCATGAATGCTGTTTCTCTGGGACACGCTCCAAGATGAACAACTAACCTCTCTACTCTGTGCCCAGGTGCTCATCAGATTGTTGTTTCCACACTGTGAGTCCATGGGCTGTTTGCCTTGCTTTCTCCCCAAGAGCAGCCCCAATGCCTTCTGAGCTCTAGCAAAACCAAACCCAATTACCTTTAAAACTTATCAGTACTCTATAGTTTTCAGAGTACAGGTCTTCCATCTCTTTAAGGTTATTCCTAGGCATTTTATTATCTTTGGTGCAATTGTAAATGGGATTGTTTTCTTAATTTCACTTTTTGCTGCTGCATTATGAGTACATAGGAATGCAACAGATTTCTGCACATTGATTTTGTATCCTGCGATTTTATTGAATTCACTTATCATTTCTTGTAGTGTTTTGATGGGTCTTTAGAGTATTCTATATATATAGTATCATGTCATTTGCAAATAGAAATTTACTTACTCCTTACCAAACTGAATGCCTTTTATTTCTTTATGTTGTCAAATTGCTGTGGGTTGGATATCCGGTAATATGTTGAATAAAAGTGGTGAAAGTGGACATCCTTGTTTTGTTTCTGACTTTAAGGGAAAAACTCTCATTTTTTTCACCATTGAGTACAATGTTGGTTGTGGTTTTTCATATAAGACCTTGGTTATGTTGAGATCTGATTCGTCTAGACCCAGTTTGTAGATTTTTTTTTTTATCATGAATGGATGTTGTGCTTTGTCATGTTTTTTCTGCATGTATTGAAATGATCATATGGTTTTTACCTTTTCTCTTATTGATGTGACTTATCACACTAATTATTTTTGCAAGTATTAAACCACCCTTGCATCCCAGGAATAAATCCCACTTAATCGTGGTCTAGGGTCTTTTTTTAAATACTGGATTTGGCTTGGTTACATTTTGTTGAGAATTTTGCATCTATATTCATGAGAGGTATTGACCTGTAGTTCTCTTTTTTTGTGTGATGTTTTTATTTGGCTTTGGTTATCAGGATGATACTGCCTTCATAGAATACTGCCTTTCTCTTGTATTTTTCAGAATAATTCAAGAAGAATGGGTATTAATTCTGCAGTCAATATAAATTTGCTGGTTGCTTAAGTTCAAACACATGCTGAAACTACTAAATCATTATTTCCCTCTCCATGCATTATATTTTTGTTCTAATTTTACATCTTTTTGTGCATCTCTTGACTAACCCTACTAATTTTTGTAGATGTAATCGACATTCATAACGGATTTGCAAATTATCTGTCTTCCCTATATGTTTGCTTTTACCTGTGAATTTTTTCTTTAACAATTTTCTTTTAGTTATGGCCTTTTCTTTCCCCCTTAAATAATTCCCTTTAACAGTTCTCATAAGGCTGATTTCATGAACTCCTTTGACTTTTGTTTTTCTGGAAAACTCTTCTTCGATTATGAATGGTAATCTTGCTAGTAGAATATTCTTTGTTGTAGGTTTTTTTCCTTTCAGAATTTTGAATATATCATGCCACTCCCTGTGGCCTGCAAAGTTTCTGCTAAAAAACAGCAGACAGACTTAAGAGGTTTCTCTTGTATGTAATTGTTTTCTTTGCTTTTTCTGCTTTTAAAATTCTTTATTGTTTTTTATCATTTTATTTATGTGTCTTGATGGTTCATCTTAGGTTCATCTTGTTTGGGGCTCTCTTTGGTTCCTGGACCTGGATGTCTGTTTCCTTCCTCAGACTGGGGAAGTTCTCAGTCATTATTTCTTCAACAAATTTTCCACCCCCTTTCTCTTTTTGTTCTAGGGTCCTTATAATGTGAATGTCTTATGCCTGATGACGATGCTTAACCTATTCTCATTTTTAAATTATTTTTTTCTTTTTGCTGTTTAGTTTGAGTGATTTCATTACCCTATCTTCTAGATCACCAATCCATTCTTCTAGCATCCTCTAGTTTAATACTATTTTGTATTTTTTTATTTCAGTTACTGTATTTTCAGTTCTGACTTGTTCTTTATTCTATTTTATATCTCTTTTTTTGATGTTCCCACTGAGTTCATTGACTCCTTTTTGAAGTCTGTTAGTATCTTTATGACCATTACTTTCACTCTTTATCAGACATATTGCTTATACCCATTTTATCTAGCTCTGTATCTGTGGTTCTTTTTTCATGGGACATATTTTTCTGTTTCTTCATTTTGTCTAACTCCCCATTTGTTTCTACATATTAGGTATGTCAACTATGTCTCCTGGTTTGAAAGTAAAGGCCTTGTATAGACAAGGTCCTGTGGTATTCTGTAATGCAATCTCTATTGGTCACTAGAATCGGGCACTCCAGAGGTGTCCTCTTTATAGTCATTATGTACTTGCCTATTGTACTGAGCCACAATAGCTGTGGTCTTGCTGGTAGATGTGGCTGGTCTTCAGCTGAGCCAGCTGCAATGACTACTTTGCCCACTGTGGAGGCAGTGAATAGGGCTTGCTTTCTGCATTTTTGAGAGGGCTGGCTACAGCTGCCTAGGCTCATTGGTGAGTGGCACCAGCAGTTAGCCTACCCCTCTATAGTTATCCTCTGCCACAGCTGCCAATACACCAAATGGCAGAGCTTGTTCCCTGCACAGATAAGAGACTCAGCTACAGAAACTGGGCATTCTGATATGTGAAGTTATCTCTACCTCCCACCCCCCTCCAAGGCAGGAGTCATTTTGGTGTGGCATCAGTCCCAGCTAGGGCTGCCTGCTGTGTGTAATAGGGAGAAGCTCCTTCGGAGGAACACCTGTCAAAACAGGTTGGATGGGGAGGGTCTTCAGGGGATTGCTGGGGTGTGGGACACACAGTGGTAGCAAGCTAGCTGGAGAGTGTTGGCTTCTGGAAGTGTCTGGCTATCTATTCTGGAGGAGGGTGAGAAAAATGGTGCCCACTGGCACTTCTGTTTTTGGAGGAATCTCCTGCAGATTCCCCCCCACTCTGGTACATGTAATAAGATTAGTCAATATATTTCCTTCATGTATACCCCACATGTTTTTCAAACTGATATTTCTGTGCTGTGTCAATATATTTCCTTCATGTATACCCCACGTGTTTTTCAAACTGATATTTCAGGCCGAGTCATTTAGCTTGCTGACTTGTTAAGGGTGGTGGGGGCTTGATTTCCTATCATCTTCTGGCTTTCTTGGAGCATAGCCCTACTGATTTTCAAAGCCTTACTGAGTTTCAAAGCTTGATGATATGGGGATTCAGCTACTCAGTACAAGTCCCCAGGACTGGGAATTGCCTAGTGTGGGGTCTGATCCCTATACTCCTTTGGGCTTGTGATGTCCCTCCTGTTTGTGGTTAGTCACACCCCAGATTTGGTTCTCCTCTACATCTTCACCTTTCCTACCCTTCTCAGTGTGGCCTTCTCTCTATGATTAGCTATGCAAGATTTGTTCTGTAAATCTTGTGGTTGTTTTTAGGGTTTGTTGCAGAGATGTAGTTGTTGCCTCTATGTAGTTTTGGAGGAGGTGAGTTCAAGATCCTCCTAATCTGTTATCTTCAGAAACTGGATCTTTTTTTTTTCTTTAAAGAATATTTTCTAATTGGCCTCTAAGACCTGGCCCTTCACCCACTTTATGATACAGACCTTAGGTAAACTGTGAAACACATTTTGGATTTTTCTCTCTTACCACAATGTCTATTTGTATAAATTTGTGTCCAGACTTCTCTGGCATATATTGTTTAAGTTACCTGCTTTAGTAACCAGGGATTTTGTTTCCTCTGACCCAAACTTCTATAAAATACCCATCTCTTTCATAATGTATTCCATCTTTTCATTTCCACTTAAGAAAATAAATCCAAGTAGAATTATGACACTATAATTTTTAGTCAACTTTGTTTTTAAGTAAATTATTTTCAGATTTTGAAATTTAATTTCTGTTTCTAACATATCTTTTTACTATACCTTATAAATGCATGTTTATGTTACAGTGCAATGTAGGACATGATTTTCAATTGAGTATTTATGATTTTTCCAGGCAATCCTGCTGGTTAATTGTGCTTCTTGAGTTGTACACCATGGCAACCCTGTCTCCTGGACATTTTAGGTTTGTCATAAATACAGAAAGCTACCATCAATGACAAAAAGAAAGCATTTCTGAATATATGCGCTGATATTCCTTACTTAGGAGCTTCCTAATATCAATTCTATCCACTAGCCTTAGAATTACAGCCATAAACATCCTTTACCTGCCTTGTTTCTCAGCTTTCCAAATCCACAGGACTCTCCAAAAAGGGGTACAAAAATCATAACACCCCAAGTATCAGGGTATCACTACTTTACATAAAGATGCAGGTCACTGTCGTCCATTTTACATTTACATAGACCCATCCATCCTTCCTCATCTAATAGGCTAAAAATCAATATCTATCCTATGGCCCAGGATAGAATAATTGTTACAACAATTTCCTTATGTAAAAGCTCCTGCAGAAATTGACATTAAAAATACACCCAGTGTGTGACTGCTATTCTGTTGGGACTGTAACTCACTCTCAAGTCAA
The DNA here is from genome assembly GCF_022837055.1 of Prionailurus viverrinus. Taxonomy (NCBI): domain Eukaryota; kingdom Metazoa; phylum Chordata; class Mammalia; order Carnivora; family Felidae; genus Prionailurus; species Prionailurus viverrinus. The sequence goes on along the minus strand of NC_062568.1, from coordinate 165,267,564 downwards.
TTAGCATGAGGCCAGAAGGAAAGAGGGTCATCCTAAATCATTTGGCTACAGGTTTTAACGGGTGTAAAGAGCACTAAATTCATTCAGAACAAGCAGCATTTCCGATGGGCAGGAAAGTGAGAGTTAACACCCACCTAGTCCACCCAACTAGTGGAAACTGAATATTAAGGCATCATTTTATTGCTTTTTTGCTCTTCTTTCAATTTGTGTCCTTGCTCATTTATTATACATTATTCTTGTGCTTGATCATAATGTCACTGGGGGTCCTCCATAGCTAGCATACCATATCAATGTGGACTCTGTCTGCTTCCCAGAGTTCCTTAATGCCTGGCAGAGTCTTCTCAGATGCAATTCTTTCTTTCAAGTTGTGTCCCCATGTGTGTAGCATTAATTTCTCTGGCTGCATGTAATTCATTCAGGGACTCACACCAGCTGAGAATCACATATGTGAATCCAGATTCACAGAGCTTTTTGATTTTGTGCCTTGCCAGCCCAGAGGAAACAATTTTCTGTTTGAATTTTGAGTGTTTGCCTTGCTTTGCATCATCCACTAGAGATGACTATTTGAGAAGCCACAGTCAACAAGCCCACCCGGCAGCAGGTTCAGTCAACAATCTTCCACAGCCTTTATGTTGCCTGTGTTTCAGCATCTCTTGAATGTTCCTTGTCTGCTCACCTTTAGGCCTCAGCTACTGTTGATGCAAATTGCTTTTGTATGTCCAGCTTACTTTCTGACTTCTCTTTTCCCCAGGGAAGTTTTTCTTTATCCTAGTTTTCCCAACTGTTACTTTTAACTGCCTGACCTAGGCAAATAATTTTCTCTCTGAGCTTTAGTTTTTTCTACCTGTAAAATGAAAAGATTGGATTAAATGAGGACTCTTAACATCTTAAATAGAATTCAAGACCCCACTAACCTCATGGAACACATCCCTTCCCACAAGATTTTTGAATGGCAGAAAATAGCACCCAGCATTTGGAGCAAGAGATACTGAAACGATACCACCTACATGGGGTTACCTCCTATTTCTGGCTTCTAAATAACGTTAGTCTCCATCTCTGTTCAAAATCTTGACATCCTCCTCTTCACCACAATCCTTTGCCAGGAGAGGAAAAGGAAGCTGAGAGTTGTTTTGAAAGAAGACGGGCAATGTGTAAAGCACATCTGGAATAGAATGCCTTGCCAAGACTCTCCAAACAGAGGTTAGCAAGTCTGAGCACAGGTAGGCAGCTCTACACACATACTATATTTTTTCTGCAGTTGATATCTGACCTTTCTTTTCCCCCTATTTTTTCCACCCAAGTCACCCTTGAAAGCTATATTTCTTTTCTCTTCTACCCACTTATGAGTTTTATTTTTTTTCTCTAAAACTAAGATACTAGATTACGGGATCATCTACAAAATTACAAGTTTGTCTTGGAATTGGAATGGGAAAAACAACTTCTGTTAAAGGTATTTATGTTCATCATTTATCATGAATGTCAGGGCAGTTAAAAAACTGTGATGCACAAGGCTATTTCCCTGGTCTAAAATTAAGAAACTAATTGAGCAAATGTGACCAAGGAGAGCAGCATGGGTAAGGGGTGCAATTAAAGAAATAATAAGCTAGAGAGGTGCTTGAGAAGTAGAACATGGCCATCAAATTGCAAGGGGGTGGAGGGATTAGCAATAAATCAAGAGCTCTGGATCAAGCAAAATGGGGACAATGGAAAGCACAAGCAAGCTTCCAGCTCCACAGCAAAGGCAAGACTCACTTCAATTAAGCAAGGTGAGAATTGTGAGTCCAGGCACGCCCTATTTTGCTTAAGATTCTAATTGAGACCACATCCTAGCTCCAAAGCCACTTTTACTTGAAAATCCTCATGTAGGTTAAAATAATTCATTAGACTTCGGTTAGTCATTGACCTACAAATGCATTTTCATGGTAATTGTTCCTGGTCCACTTAACTTAATCATTTGGTTGTATCTCTATGCTTCAGAAGAGTGTACCTACTGGGTTATGACTTTTAGATCTTTTTAAAAAAACCTTTTGCTGTACAACTGACATACAATAAACTGCACATGTTTGAAGTTGATATGGATTGACAAATATATACAACTATGAAACCATCACAGTAATAAGGATAGTGAACATACCAATCACCTCCTAAAGCTTTATGTCTCTTGGTAATCCTTCCTGTCCCTGATCCTTAGTCCTAGCAACTCTTGATCTGCTTTCCACCACTATAAATTAATTTACATTCTCTAGATGTTTATATAGATGGAATCACTGTATATTATGTTTTTGGTCTAGATTGTTTAAGCATAATTATTTTGAGATTCACCCATGTAGTTTAATGAATTAATAGTTATTTTTTATTTCTTCTTTATTGCCAAGTAGGCTTTCATTGTGTGGATTTATGTTGCAGTTTGTTTATCCTTTTACGAGTTGATGGACATCGGGGTTGCTTTCAGGTAGAGCAATTACAAATATAACTTCTATCAACATTTGTGTACAAGTATTTATATGGGTGTATTATTTCCTTTTCTCTGAGTAAATATCTAGGAGTAAAATAGCTGGGTAGCATGGCAAGTGTACGTTTAATATTTTAGAAACTTCCAAAGTTGTACAACTGTACACCCATCAGTGTATGAGAGTTCTAGTTTCTCCATATCTTTATCTTTATCATCTTTTGGGTATCTTTATCATCTTTCTACCCTCCCCCCCGCCCCAAATACTTTGAAGATGCTGCTTATTCACTATTTGGGTGCCTACTATATGACCGGCACAGCGACTGGTTGGATTTCTTGTGACTCTCTATAAATAGGGAGATTCAATTTTATGAGCCAGGGAGGGAAATTTTCTTGCTTAGGATCACAGGAAAAAAAAAAGTGGAGTTGGAGATAGGATTTGGATCCTCAGACTCTGGAGTCTTCTTTCAGTGATGCACTTGATTTTTAGAATAGTTGTAATAGTAGGGGGAGAAAAACAAACGCCTTTAAACAGATCACCCAGATTTCACTTGAATCCACATTGAGGACAGGCCTTTAATATGTCAGCTATTATTGTAGATGACTACATGAATATTACCTGTTTAAAAATTTTTAATGGTTATTAATTTTTAAAAGAGAGAGGAATTTTACCTGTTTTAAAGCTCACAATGAGATTATGAGACAAGGGCTTCATTTAATTCATGTAGATAGGGAAATAGAGGATCAGGGAGACTAAGGGACTTTCCATAAGTGTTAACACAGCTAGTAAGAAGATGTACAGGCACATAAATAATTGTGTACTTCTAGAGCTCTTTTCTGCATTACAGACTTTGGATTAATTTACAATTCATGTAGACTACATGTTTCCTATACAATCATCTTCATTTTTCCATTTATAGAATAAAATTATAAACATTGAATCAACTATAAAGCAACTACTATATGTTTACCAAATATAACATGTCAGGGATCTAACAGGGGGAAGGGGTTGACAACTCATTAGTTTTTCTTTTCAGTAACTTTTTTCCAATTTATTCCTGTCTGGCAGATCCTGCTGCTTTTTATAGAGGTTGAAAGTTATAGAAACTTGCTTTTCTAGGATTTTGTGCAACTGGAGCATAAAATGTAACACAATATTGATTAATATCTAAAGAAAAAACATGCCTCCCCAATAAAAAGAGGCGAAGAAGAAGATCGTATTTGCAGGATAGGACTGTCTTTAAGCTGCATATGTAACAATCAATCATTGAGCAGCAGAGAAGTTATGGTAATGTGGAGAATGTAGAGACAAAGGTATAAAGCACAATGATGAGCATTGTTGACCTATTGAATTTCCCAACCTTGACTCAGCCTGTCATGGATTTAATGTTTATGTCCCCCCAAAATACATACGTTGAAGTCTTAACTCCCAATGTGATGGTATTTGGAGGTGGGACCTTTGGGAAGTAATTAGGTTTAGATGAGGTAATGAAGGTGGGAATGGAATTAGTGTGCTTATAAGAAGAGGAGGAGTCATCAGAGATCTCTTTCTCTTTTTAAAGTGAGGACACAGTGAAAAGGCAGCCATTTACAAGGTAGGAAGAGCATTCTGACCAGAAACTGAAACTGCTGGCACCTTGACCTTGGCCTTCCACCCTCCACAACTGTGAGAAATAAATGTCTTTTGTTTAAGCCACTCAGTATATGGTATATAGTTATAGCAGTCCAAAATGCTTTAATGTAGTCTTCTTATAAAATAAATTTTCCTTACTGTTAAATTTTTTGGTTGGCCTTTTTTTCCTTATGCTAAAGTATCCTAACTAATTCAATCTTAAAAACTACAGGTCAGGCACCAAACTAAATACCTATAAATAACTGATCCCATTTAATCTTTAAGACATGACCATGAGATAATTATTGCTATGTTCATTATGAAGACAAGGAAACAGAAGCTCAGAAAGCTTTGATGACCTACCCAACTTTACACCAATAACAAGTAGTTATTGTTATTAGTCTTTGGTGAATCAAACCAAAGACCTAATCTAAAGTCCATGCACTTTTTTATTATGCTATAACAACTCTTTGGAGAGGCTGTGGTATAAATGAAAATTTAGTTAGAAAATACTGGGGTGCCTGGGTGGCTTAGTCAGTTAAAGCATCTGACTTCAAGTCATGATCTCATGGTTTGTGGGTTTGAGCCCAGTATCGGGCTTTGTGCTCACAAGCTCAGAGCCTGGAACCTGCTTTGGATTCTGTATCTCCCTCTCTCTACCCCTCCACCTCTTGCTGTCTTTCTAAAATAAAACATTACAAAATTTTTAAATATAAAATATATTAATTTAATTATGAAGACAGCTACATGCTGGTTATTTTAAATTTTTGTTTAATATCTAGTTAGTTAACATACAATGCAATATTAGCTTCAGGAGTATTCAGTGATTCATCACTTCACATACAACACCCAATGCTCATCATAACAAGTGCCCTCCTTAATACACATCACCCATCTAGCTCATCCCTCTATCCACTTCCCTCTATCCACTCTCAGTTTGTTCTCTATTATTAGGAGCCTCTAATGCTTTGCTTCCTTCTGTTTTTCCCCCTTTGCATATGTTCATCTGCTTGGTTTCTTAAATTCTACGTATGAGTGAAATCATGAGGTATTTGTCTTTCTTTGACTGACTGACTTCACTTAGCATAATACACTCTAACTCCATCCACGTCATTATAAATGGCAAGCTTTCATTCTTTCTGGTGGCTGAATAATATTCTATTACTATGTAATAGTATTATAGTATTATGTATGTATGTATATGTATACATACATATACATACATACATATACCCCATCTTCTTTACCCACTTAGTAGTCAATGGACATTTGGGCTCTTTCCATAGTTTGACTATTTTTGCTGCTGCTGCTATAAACGTCGGGGTGCATGTACCCATTCAAAATTGTATTTTTATATCCTTTGGGTAAATATATAGTAGTGCAATTGCCTGAATCATAGGATAGTTCTGTTTTTAACTTTTTCAGGAACCTCCATACTGTTTTCCAGAGTGGCTACACCAGTTTGCATTCCCAACAGTGCAAAAGTGTTGTCCTTTCTCTGAATCCTTGCCAACCTCGGTTGTTTCCTCAGTTGTTCATTTTAGCCATTTGGACAGGTGTGAGGTGGTATCTCATTTGGGTTTTGATTTTTATTTCCATGATGATGAGTGATATTGAGCATCTTTTCATGTGTCTGTTAGCCATCTAGATGTCTTCTTTGGAAAAGTATTCATGTCTTCTTTCCATTTCTTCACTGGGTTGCTTGTTTTTTTGGGTATTGAGTTTGCTAAATTTGTTGTAAATTTTGGGTACTAATTCTTTATCAGATATGTTGTTTGCAAATATCTTCTCCCATTCCATAGGCTGCCTTTTAGTTTTCTTGATTGTTCCTTCACTGTGCAGAGCTTTTTACCTTGATGAAGTCCAAATAGTTCATTTTTACTTTTGTTTCCCTTGTCTCTGGCAATGTGTCTAGTAAGCAGTTGCTGTGGTTGAGGTCAAAGAGGTTGTTGCCTGTGTTCTCCTCTAAGATTTTAATAGTTTCCTGTCTCATATTTAGGTCTTCCATCCATTTTGAATTTATTTTTGTGTATGGTGTAAGAAAGTGGTCCAGTTTTCATAGCACCATTTGTTGAAAAGACTGTCTTTTTTCCATTGGTAGTCTTTCCTGCTATGTCAAAGATTAGTTGACTATATAGTTGTAGATACATTTCTGGGTTTTCTATTTTGTTGCATTGATCTATGTGTCTATTTTTGTGCCAGTACCACAACTGCCTTGATGGCTACAGCTTTGTAATATAGCTTGAAATCTGGAATACTGATAACTCCAGCTTTTCTTTTCTTTTTCAGGATTGCTTTGGCTATTCAGGTTCCATACAAATTTTGTGGTTCCATACAAATTTTCGAATTGTTTTTTCTATCTCATTGAAAAATGCTGGTGGTATTTAGATAAGGAATATGCTATTTTATTAAGGTGACATAGTTCAACTATGTTTTTATATATATCTTGAGTTTTTTCATAGCAATCGTGAAAAAGTATAATTATTCTTTCAGCTAGGTTTTTAAAGCTATGAACTTAGTGCCTGCTATATGTCAGACACAAAGCTAGGCTCTGTTAGATACAAAAAGGACATAATTTTCTGTCCACAATATTTACATTGGAGTTAGTAAACAATATATGACAGATGCTTCAGTGGAAGTAATATATTAAAGGTTATTAACTGTTTTTATAATTCCTTATATTTACATTGTGTTTAAAAAATCAAAAATTTTATCACACACTATTAGAGTAGAATGAATAGTTAATAAGGTTTGGTTTCTGTGAATGAAGAGGAGGAATACCTGAACAAGATCAGCCCTTACAGAAAGGGGACAACAGCTTGGATCAGCCAGAAGGATGCCCCCAGGTGCTCATAGAAATCATTCCTAATGGTACTGGGAGTCCCTCCCCCAGGGGGTTTCACCTGAGGATCTTGGAGCTGGACAGAATTGAGATAACAGGCTGTGATTTCCAGAAGTCTCATTGAAACTTTACTACAAGAACAGAAATTCACACTGAAATGAATAAGAAACCAGCATGTGGTAGCCTAATTCTTCCCAATATAGCAAGTTCTTGGTGGAAAATAACAAAACAAATAAATTTAAAAAGGAAATTTTCGTACCAAACCAACCAGTTCGAAACAGCGATGTGTATCAGACCGCAGAAAACTCTCCCCCAATGGAAGTTGTAAAAGCCCTCTCTATCTGAGTCATTTAGAAGTAGCCTGGTTAAAATAATTAGAAATTTACTCTAGGGAACAATCCATTAGTGGCCAAGGATGTACAAGATGAATCGATAGGTCCCTTAAAGTCCTACTTCCCATAGCACAACTTTCTGTGCATTCATGTTGTTGCCTTCATTAGATATTTTTTTATTGGTTTTGTTTTCTTCAAGGCACTGTCATTCACTGGTTGAATATTAATACAGAAAGTACTTTCTAGAGTGAAAATAGATGTCCTCAGTGTCAGAATGGAATCTCACCTTTATGCCGGTTATAGGTCTCTTAGTTGGGGTGGAGGATAGGGTTCAAGCATCTTCACACTCCCATGACCCTTGAAAAGCCTTAAGAGAGGAGACGTATACCTTGCTGATGCTAGTCACCCATTTATTGACCAGGTCTGACTTATCTATGTTTGTAACACAGCTCTTCTTGCAGGCTGAAGAAAAACATGACTTTTGTGGACAGCAGATAGCCTTTTCCATGGTTTGGAATAATGCTGGCTGCAAACTCTTAAATGCTAACTACAAATGTACCCTTCTATTAAAGGGTAAGATTCCAATCAGAATCAGGACCAGGCAAACAATCTGGACCCTCCAGAGGAACCCTGGGGAATTCTACAACACAATGCCTCTGTATCTTTGTGTAGATAACTCTGTGGATGCCAGATTGTGACAATTAGCAGAGAAAGATGAAAGATCCTGTGGAAATGTTCCCCTAAAAGCAACTTTAATTTTCTGTAACTGGTAGTTCTGTTGTTTTGCTAACACATACAATTCCCCCTTCTTTTTTTCCTGGCCTTTCCCTCTTGAACTTTTGTCTTTATTGAGTGGTGCTTTATTGAACTTGTTATGCATCAGACACACTGTTAAACTGGACTGCACAGATAGCCATTGTACATTCCCTGTCTTTAGGAAATCTTTCTTCATGTTTTCACTTGTTAGGTACAGATTACAGTGATGTATATAAAAACTTCAAAATACAGTGGCTTATATGAGAAGCTTGTGTTTTTGTTTTGTTTGTTTTTTTTTCATGCAACAGTTTAGAGGTGACTGGTCTAGGGCTGTTGAAGCTTCTGTCCCATAAAGTCATACAGAAGTGTAGATTTTCTCTAACTGTGGATTTGCCATTCTCTAGAAGGTTTTTCTTTATTAGAGTTCAAGGTAACAATAAGATTAAAACAACAACAACAACAACACTGAAAGTAGGCAATTTCCTTTTAGGGAGAAGCTGCATAAATTGCACATTTCCCAGCTCCCATACTAGGAAAAGGGAGCATCATTGATAGTGGGCCATGTGACTTTAAAACCCCCAAGTTCTCTTAAAAGGGAGAGAGTAAATACTGGAACAATTATCATCTTTTCCATAAAGACAAAGGGGAAAAGGCACTGGAAAAAAAATCCAGAAGACCTCAGTAACTTGCCTGGTCACTGTGGAAGGTCACTTGGTCCTTGGGTTCCTCATTTGTAAATGAGGGGTTGAAGGAGATATTTTTGACACTCCATTCAACTGCAGTTTGTATGAATCATTTTCCTTACCCACATCTTTATCTCTGACCTTTACTTTTAAAAAAATGTTTATTTTTGAGAGAGAGAAAGAGAGAGACAGACAGACAGTGCAAGCAGGGGAGGGGCAGAGAGAGACGGGAACACAGAATCTGAAGCAGGCTCCAGGCTCTAAACTGTCAGCACAGAGCCCAATGTGGGGCTTGAGTTCTTGAACCATGAGATCATGACCTGAGCTGAAGCTGAATGCTTAACTGACAGAGTCACCGAGGGGCCCCTGACCTCTACTTTTATAATTCAAAAAGGAGCAAGTGAACTTTGATTTGCTTACCAACCATGAGCAGTGTTTTCTTTCATTTTGTAATTATTTTTTTAATGGAAAGTGAAAAGTTGTTGCTTTTACCTTGATAAATTGAGAAATGCCTTTTCCATCATTCCCCTTGCCAACTTTTGAAATCACGAAATGTGCAGCCTCTTTATCTTTTTAAATTGTTTTAGACTTTGAGTCCCTTGCATTTCTATGTGAGTTTTAAGATTGGCTTGTCAGGATCTTCAGAAAAAGCATTTAGGATGTTGATAGGTATTGCCCTGCATCTGTAGATCAATTAAATCTTATCTGTGAACATGAGATGTCATTCCATGTAGGTTTTATTTACTTTCTTTCAATAATGTTTTAAGTATACGTGACTGACACTTCTTTGGTTAAATTTGCTTTGAAACATTTTATTCTTTGTGATGCCATCACAAATAAAATTGTTTAATTTAATGTTCAGATTGTCATTACCAGTGTTTAGAAATATAATTAATTTTTGGTTATTGGCTTTGTTTCTTGTAGACTTGTTGAATCTATTATTACTTCTACTGGTTTTCTTATGGATTCCTTAGAAATTTATGTAAAAGATCTACTGAAGGAGATACTTTTACTTATTCTTTTCCAATCTGGATGCATTCCCTCCCCCCTTTATCTTGCCTAATTAAATATGTGTTTTGCTGTTCTTGTTTGATGTGAATTTCAGATGTTTGTTAGATTTACTTGATACATAATGTTGCACAAGTGTAGTTTTTGCTGTATATATTCTGCTTATTTCTACGATTATTGAAAGTGGGGTGCTAAAGTCTCTCAATTCTATTGTTGAGTTGTCTATTTCTCCTTTCAATTATGTCAGTTTTTGCTTCATGTATTTTGGAGATCTATTAATAGTTGCAGCTATGTTTACAATCATTATGCTTTTGATAGATTGGCCCTTTTATTATTGTAAATATCCTTTTAAACTAATGACAACTTTTGTCATAAAGCCTTTTTTTCTGCTGTTAGAATAGCTATTCCATCTCTGTTACTATTTGCATGGTATACAATTTTCCATCCATTTACTTTCACCTTATTTGTGTCTTTGAATCAAATAGTATCTGTTAAAGTGAATCTTCAAAGCTAAAATGTATACAGGCATACCTTGGAGATTGGGGGTTCAGTTCTAGATCACCTCGATAAAGCAAATATTGCGATGGAGCAAGTCAAATGAATTTTTGGGTTCCCAGTGCACATAAAAGTTATGCTTACATTACACTATAGTCTATTAAGTGTGCAACAGAATTATGTCTAAAAAATGTGCATAGCTAAGTAGTTAAAAATAACTTATTGCTAAAATGCTAAACATTACCTCAGGTTTAGCAGTCATAATCCCTGATTGCACATCACCATAATGATAGAATAACGCAAAAGTTTGAAGTAGTGCAAGGTTACCAAAATGTGACAAAGTTTAACAAATGCTTTTTGAAAAATGGTGCTGATAGACTTGTTCAACACAGGCTACCACAGATTTTTCAATCTATTAAAAAATTCAGTACCTATGAAATGTAATAAAGCAAAGCATGATAAAATGAGTTATTATTGGAGTCATGTCATTTATTATATTTTTTAATTGAAATATAATTGACATACCGTGTTAATTTCAGGCATACAACATATTAATTTGACAATTCGACATATTACTCAACTCTTACCATAATAAGTGTATACTCCATCTGCCACCATACAACGTTATTACAGTATTATTGACTATATTCATTATGCTATGCTTTTCATCTCATGATTTGTTTATTTTGTAACTGGAAGTTTGGACCCCTTAATCCTCTTCATCTATTTCACCCATCCCCCTTACCCACCTACCCTTTAGTAATCATCAGATCATTTTCTATATTTAAGACTCTGTTTGTTAGAGATTTTTTTTTTTGGTGGTGTTTTTTTTTTTAAATAGATTCCAAATATAAGTGAAATCATATGGCACTTGACTTCCTTTGTAGGACTTATTTCACTTAGTATAAAACTCTTTAGACCATCCATGCTGTCACAAATGGCAAGATTTCATTCTTGTTTTATGGCTAAGTAATACTCCATTGTGTGTGTTTATTGGTGTCAATAATGAAAGAATCATTTAATTATGAAAGAATACCACATCTTCTTTTTCACTCATCTATTGATAGACACTTGAACTGTTTCCATATTTTGGCTATTGTAAATAATGCTGCAATAAACACAGGGGTGCATAAATCTTTTTAAACTAGTGTTTTCATTTGGATAATCAATAGTGGAATTAGTGAATCCTAAGGTACTTCTATTTTTAATTTTTCAAGGAATCTCCATATGGTTGTCCACAGTGGTTGCACCAATTTACATTCTCACCAATGGTGCACGAAGTTTCCTTTTTCATATTTTCACCAACATGTTCTTTCTCACCTTTTTTATTCTAGCCATTCTGACAGGTATAAGGTGACATCTCATTGTGGTTTTGATTTGCATTTCCCAGATGATTAGTGGTGTTGAGCATCTTTTCATATGTCTTTTGGCCATCTGTATGTCTTCTTTGGAAACTAATGTGTTTTCAGGTTCTCTGCCAATTATTTAAACAGATTTTTTGGGTTTCTTTGGTGATCAGTTGTATAAGAAACTCGTATTTTGCATATTTTGATATTAATCGTTTATCAGACAAGTCAAGGTCTATAAATATCTTCCCCCATTCAGTAGGTTGCCTTTTTGTTTTGTTGATGGTTTCCTTCATCGTGCAAAAGATTCTTATTTTGGTGTAGTCCTAATAGTTTATTTTTGCCTTTGTTTCCCTTGCCTGAGGAGACAGATCCACAAATATGTTGCTAAAGCAAATGTCCAAGAAGTTACTGTCTAGGTTTTCTTTTTTAGGAGTTTTATGATTTCACATCTCACATAAAGGTCTTTAACTATTTTGGGTTTATTTTTGTGTATGGTGTCACAAAGAGATCCCCTTCCTCTCTCTCCCTTCCTTCTTACAGTTGTCCAGTTTTCCCATCACTATTTATTGAAAAGATTCTTCTCCCGTTATATATTTTTATTTCCTTTGTCATAGATTAAGTGACCATGTAGTTGTGGGCTTATTTCTGGGTTTTGTATCCTGTTCCATTGATCTCTGTATCTTTTTTTGTGCCAACACTATACTGTTTTGATTACTATAGCTTTGTACTATATCTTAAAATCTGAGATTGTGATACCTCTAGCTTTTTTCTTCTCTCTCAATATTGTCCTGGCTATTTGAGATCTTATGTGGTTCCATATGAATTTTCAGGTTATTCATTATAGTTCTGCAAAAAATACTGTTGGTATTTTGAAAGAGCTTGCATTGAATTTGTAGTTAGCTTTGTATAGACATTTTTACAGTATTCTTCAATCCATGAGCATGGTATACCTTTGTGTTGTCTTCCATTTCTTTCCTCATGTCTTACAGTTTCCAGAGTATATGTTTTTTACCTCATTAAATTTATTCCTAGGTAAGTATTCTTTGTGCAATTGTAAATAAGATTGTTACCTGAATTTTTCTTTCTGGTACTTGGTTACAGTGTCTAGAAAAGTAACAGATTTCTGTATTAACATACAGACATACATGTAACATACATACATTTTGTATCCTGCAACTTTACTGAATTAATTTATTATATCTAATAGTTTTTGATATAGTCTTTAGGGTTTTCTATACTTAGTATCATGTCATCTGCTGATAGTGACAGATATGCTTCTTCATTACAAGGTTGGATAAAAGCAGGAGTGGACATACTTGTCTTGTTCCTGATCTTAGAGGAAAAGATTTCAGTGTTTCACCATTAATGGGAAAGTTGTATGATATTAGGTATAGGTTTGTTTAATATGGCCTTTATTATGTTTGTTTAAATTTTTTTTTAATTCCAGTTAACATACAGTGTAATATATGTCTCAGGTACACAATATAGTGATTCAACACTGCCATAACACAGCCAGTGCTCATCACAACAAGTGCACTCTTTAATCCCCATCACCTATTGCACCCATCTCCCCCAATGATATCCCTCCTCTCCCCTTCCCTCTGATTACCATCTGTTTGTTCTCTGTTTCTTGGTTTACTTCTCTTTCCTTTTTTTCCCCCCTTTGCTCTTTTGTTTCTTAAATTCCAGATATAAGTGAAATCATATGATGTCTCTTTTTCTGAATTATTTTGCTTAGCACAATACTCTCTGATTCCATGTCATTGCAAATGGCAAGATTTTATTCTTTTTATGGCTGAGTGATATTCCATTGTATACCTATACCACATCTTCCTTAGCTATTCATCATTTGATAGACTCATCAGTTGACTTGGGTTATTTCCATAATTTGGCTACTGTAGATAATGCTGCAATAAACATCAGGGTGCATGTATCCCTTTGCATTGGTATTTTTGTATTCTTTTGGTAAATACCTAGTAGTACAATTGTTGGATCTAAATTTTTATCATGAACAGATGTTGTATTTTGCCAAATGCTTTTTCTGCATGTATTGAGATGATGATCATATAGTGTTAATCCTTCCACTTGTTAATGTGACATATAACACTGATTGATTTGTAAATATCAAACCACACTTGCATCCCTGGAATAAATACCACTCAATGTGGTGAATGATTTTTGTAAATTTATTGTTGAGTTTGGTTTGCTAATATTGTGTTGAAAATTATTGCACCTATTTCCATCAGGGGTATTGGTCTGTAGTTTTCTCTCTCTTTCTCTCTCTCTTTCTCTCTCTCTCTCTCTTTTTTTTTTTTTTTTTTTTTTTTTACAGTATCTTTGTTTTGGTATCAGGCCAATGATGGCCTGGTAGAATGTATTTGGAAGCTTTTTTTCCTCTTCTAGTTTTTGGAATAGTTTGACAAAAATAGATGTTAACTCTTCTTTAACTGTTTGGAAGAATTCACCTGTGAAACCATCTGCTCCTGAACTTTTGTGTGTTGGGAGTCTTGCTCACCATTTCAATTACATTACTTCTAATCAGTCTATTCAAATTCTCTTTTCTCATTCAGTTTTGGAGGGTTGTATGTTTCTAGGAATTTATCCATTTACTCTAGTTGGTCCAACTTGTTGATGTATAATTTTTTGTAGTACTTGCATAATCCTTAATATTTCTGTGGTAGCACTTGTTATTTCTCCTCTTATGATTTTTTCAATTTGCATCCTTTTTCTTAATGAGTCTGGTTAAAATATATCAGTCTTTCAAAGAACTAGTTCTTGGTTTCATTGATCTTTTCTATTGTATTTTTGTCTTCTATTGTATTCCTTCTATTTTTATCTTCTATTGTATTTTTATTTCTGTTCTAATCTTTATTATTTCTCCTTTTACTCAATTTGGACTTTTTTCTCCTTTTTCAACTTCATTAGGTTTTTTTTTTCTTGTTTCTTGAGATAGGTCTGTGTCACTATAAACTTTTATAACTATTACTTTTTCTGGATCCTAAAGATTTTGGACATTGTTTTCATTTCGTTTGTCCCATGAATTATTTCCTTATTACCTCTTTGATTTTTTTGACCCATCAGTTAAGTAATAGCATGTTTTTTTTTTATTTCCACGTGTGTGTTTTTTCTACCATTTTCTTGTAATCAGTTTCTAAGTTATGCCATTGTGATTGGACCAGATCATTGATATGATTTTAATCTTAAAATATTAAATTGGTTTTATTTATAATCAGTTTTTTAGTTTTAATTAAAGTTTACTTAACAGTGTTATATTAGTTTTAGGTGTATAATATAGTGATTCAACAATTCTATATATTATTTAGTATTCATCACAATAAGGGTAGGCTTTAATCCTCATTCCCTATTTCACTCATTCCCCTAACCCTCTTCCCCTCTGGTAATTATTGGTTTGTTCTCTATTGTAGAGACAAACCCACAAGCATACTTTTCTTTTTTTCCTTTACTCATTTGTTTTGTTTCTTAAATTTCACATTTCAGTAAAATCATATGGTATTTGTTTTTATCTCACTGCCTTATTTTGTTTGGCATTATACTCTCTAGCTTTATCCATGTTGTTGCAAATGGCAAGATTTCATTCTTTTTATGGCTAATGATCCATTATATATATATATAATACACACACACACACACACATATATATATGTATAGATAGATAGATATAGATACACACACATACACACACACAGATATGGCTAATGATCCATTTTATACACACACACACACACACACACACATATTATATACACACAGATAAAAAAAGGTGTGGTGTGTGTGTATGTATATGTATACATACACACACACACACACACACATACCCCACATCTTTTTTTATTCATCTTTCAATGGACACTTGGGCTGCTTCCATATTTGACTATTGTAAATAATGCAATAAACAGGGATGCGTGTATCCTTTGAATTAGTATTTTTGTATTTTTGGGCTTAATTTTTTTAAGTTTATTTATTTTGGGAGGGGAAGAGAGAGAGAAAATCCCAAGCAGTCTCCACGCTGTTGGTGCAGAGCCTGATGTGGGGCTCAAACTTACAAACTGTGAGACCATGGGACAAGAGCCAAAATCAAGAGTTTGTAGCTTAAGTAATTGAGCCACCCAGGCACCCCTGCCCTTTTGGGTTTAATACCCAGTAGAGCAGTTACTGGATTGTAAGGTAGTTCCATTTTTAACATTTTGAGGAATGTCCACACTGTTTTCTGCAGTTGCTTCACCAGTTTACATTCCCACCAACAGTGCGCAAAGACTCCTGTTTTTCCACATCCTTTCCAACACTTGCTTCTTGTGTTTTTGATTTTAGTCATTCTGACAGGTATGAGGCGATATCTCCTTGTAGTTTTGATTTGAATTCCCCTGATGGTGAGTGATGTTGAGCATCTTTTTGTATGCCTATTAGCCATCTGTATGTTTCCTTTGGAGAAATGTCTGTTCATGTCTTCTGCCCAGTTTTTAATTGGATTGTTTTGGGGGGGGTGGTTATTAAGTTGTATCAGTTCTTTGTATGTTCCACATACTAACCTTGATCAGATGTACCATTTGCAAATATCTTCTCCAATTCAGTAGGTTGCCTTTTAGTTTTGTTGATTATTTTCATTGCTGTGTAGAAGCCTTTTATTTTGATGTACTCCCTCTAGTTTATTTCTGCTTTTCTTCCCCTTGCCTCGGGAGACATATGTAGAAAAAAGTTACTGCCTGTGTTCTCTTCTAGGATTTTTATAGTTACATGTCTTGTGTGTCAGTCCTTAATATATTTTGAATTTGTCTTTGTGTATGGTATATCTTTGTGTATGATTCTTTTGCATTTGGTTGTCCACTTCTTCCACTTCTCCTAACACCATTTGTTGAAGAGACTGTCTTTTTCCCATTATGTATTCATTCTTCCTTTTTCAAACACGAATTGGCCATATAAATGTGGGTTATTTCTTGGCTTTCTATTCTATTCCATTGATCTATGTGCTTATTTTTGTGCTAGTACGATATTATTTTGATTACTACCGCTTTGTGTGTATAGACTGAAATCTGGAATTGTGACACCTGCAGTTTGTTTTTCTTTTTCTTTTTTTTCTAAATTTTTTTATGTTTGTTTATTTTTGAAACAGAGACAGAGCATGAACGGGGGAGGGGCAGAGAGAGAGGGAGACACAGAACCGGAAGCAGGCTCCAGGCTCCGAGCCATCAGCCCAGAGCCCTACGCAGGGCTTGAACTCATGGACCGTGAGATCGTGACCTGAGCTGAAGTCGGATGCTTAACTGACTGAGCCACCCAGGCGCCCCTTGTTTTTCTTTTTCAAGATTGTTTTGGGTATTCAGGGTCTCCTTTGGTTCTATACAAATCTTAGGATTATTTGTTATAGTTCTGAGTAAAATGTTGTTGGCATTTTGACAGGGATTGCATTAAATCTGAGGATTGCTTTATGTAGTGTGGTCATTTTTCACAATATTCATTCTTCTAATCTGTGAGCATGGAATATCTTTCCACTTGTTTGTGTCATCTTTAAATGTCTTTCATCAATCTTGTATAGTTTTCAGAGTATAGGTCTTCCATCTCTTTGGTTAAGTTTATACCTAGGCATTTTATTATCTTTGGTGAAGTTGTAAGTGGGATTGTTAATTTCTCTGTTGTTTTGTTATTAGTATATAAAAATGCTACAGATTTTTGTATATCGATTTTTCATCCTCCAACTTAATGGGGTTTATCAGTTCTAGTATTTTTTTGGTGGAGACTTGAGGGTTTTCTATTTATAGTATCATGTCATCTGCAATTAGTAAAGGTTTTACTTCTTTATCAGCTTGAATGCCTTTTATTCCTTCATCTTGTCTGATAGCTGTGCTAGGACTTCTAGTACTTTGTTAAATAACCGTGGTCAGCATGGACTTTGTCTTGTTTCTGACCTGGGGAAATGCTCTCAGTTTATCACCATTGAGTATGATGTGAACCGTGGATTTCTCGTTTATGGCCTTTATTATGTTGAAGGTATGTTCCCTCTAAACATACACTGTCAAGGACTTTTATCATGAATAGATATAATTTGTCAAATGTTTTTTCTGCATCTATTTAAATGAAGATGTGGTTTTTATCCATTCTTTTATTGGTGTAATGTATCACATTGATTGACTTGTAAATATTGAACCACACTTACATCCCAGGGATAAATCGTTCTTGATCATGGTGAATGATCCTTTTAATGTATTGTTGGAATTGGTTTGCTAACATTTTGTTGAGGGTTTTTGCATCTATGTTATCAGAGATATTGTCCTTTTTGGTTTGTTTGTTTTGTAGTGTCTGTATCTGGTTTTGGTATCAGAGTAATGCTGGCCTCACAGACTGAATTTGGAGGTTTTTCTTCCTTTTCCATTTTTTGGAATAGTTTGAGTACAATTGGCCTTAACTCCTTTGTAAATGTTTAGTACAATCCACCTGTAAAACCGCCTGGCCCTGGACTTTTGTTTGTTGGGAGATTTTGAGTATTGATTTAATTTCATTGCTCATGATTGGTCTTTTCAAATTTTCTATTTCATCCTGATTTGATTTTTGGAGATTATGTTTCGAAGAATGCATCCATTTCTTTTTTGGTTGTCCAACTTGTTGGCATATAATTTTTCATAATATTCTCTTACAGTCATTTGTATTTCTGTGGTGTCAGTATTTCTTCCCTTTCATTTCTGATTTTGAGTTCTCTCTCTCTCTCTCTCTCTCTCTCTCTCTCTCTTTCTCTCTCTCTCCCATGAGTCTGGCTAAAGGTTTGTTAAAATTTTGTTGATCTCTTCAAAGAAACAATTCCTTGTTTCATTGATCTGTTCTATTGTTTGTTTGTTTATTTGTTTTAGTTTCTATTCTGTATATTTCTCTAATCTTCATTTCCTTCCTTCTACTAACTTTGGGTTTTGTTTGCTCTTTTTCTAGCTCCTTTATATGTAAGATTAGGTTGTTTATTTGGGAATGTTCTGCTTTAGGTAGGCGTGTATTACTATGAACTACCTTCTTAGTTGAGTTTTTGCTGCATCCTAAAGATTTTGGACTCTTGTGTTTTCATTTTCATTTTCTCCATGTATTTTTTTTTTCATTTTTGTCTTTGATTTCTTGGTTGACCCATTCATTATTTAATATTATTGTTATTTAACCTCCATGTATTTGTAGTATTTCCAGATCTTGTGATTGATTTCTAGTGTCTTAGCACTGTGGTCAGAAAACATGCATAGTCTGATTTCAATCCTTTTGAATTTATTGAGCCTTATTTTGTGGCTTAATATGTGATCTTTTCTGGAGAATGTTCCATATACACTTGAATGTATATTCTCCTGTTTTTGGATGGAATGTTTTCAATGTATCTATTAGAACAGATACACATTCTTTTCAGATCCGTCTGGTCCAATGTGTCATTGAAAGCCATTGTTTCCTTGTTGATTTTCTGTTGGGCTGAACTGTTCATTGCTATTATTGTTAATAGTATTATTAATACTATTATTGTATTACTATTATTATATTACTATCAATTATTTCCTTTATGACTATTATTAACTGCTTTATGTATTTCTTGGCTCTCATGTTGGGTGCATAAACATTTACAGTTGTTGTATATTCTTGTTGGATTGTACTGTTTATGATTATATAATGTCCTTCTTTGTCTCTTGTTACAGCCTTTTTTTTTAAGTCTATTTGGTCTAAGTACTGTCACTCTGGCTTTCTTCTCCCTTCCATTTCCCTGGTAAATGTTTCTTTATCCCTTCAAGTATAGCCTGTATGTGTCTTTAGGTCTGAAATGAGTCTCTTGTAGGGAGATACCTCTTATTTTTTTGTTTGTTTTTTGTTTTTTGTTTGTTTTTATCTATCACTCTGTCTTTGGAGCATTTGTCCATTTACGTTCAAAGTAATTATTGATAGGGTTTTTTTTGCCATTGTGTTATTTGTTTTATGCTTATCTTTATAGTTCTTTGTTCCTTATTTTGCTCTCTTCTCATGATTATTTGGCTTTTTTAGCAAAATACATGGATTCCTTACTCTTTATTTTTTGCAGATTTATTACTGTTTTTTGATTTATGGTTACCATTTGTTTTTTATATAACCTCTTCTGCGTATAGCAGTCAATATATTAAGTGGATGATCACTTAATTTTGAACTCATTGTTTATTCTTTTCCCCTCCATATTTCAGATATTTGGTATCAGATTATACGTACTTTAATTTCATGCTGCTTTTGGCTGATTTTTATGGAGATATATATATATATATATATATATATATATATATATAGGTGTGTGTGTGTGCACACGCGTGCTTTTGTGCTTCCCATTTTTCTTACTCTTTTATTTTCTATTCACAGAGTCTCTGTTAACATTTCTTGTAGGGCTGGTTTAGTGGTCATAAATTCTTTTAACTTTTGTTTGCCTGAGACACCCTATCTTTCCATCTATTCTGAGTGATAACCTTGTTGAATAGAATATTCTTGGCTGCAGATTTTTTCCTTTCAGTACTTTGAATATATCATACCACTCCTTGGTGGCCTGCAAAGTTTCTTCTGAAAAATCCACTGATGGACTTATGGAGTTTCCTTTGTATGTAACTGTCTTCTCTGCAACATTTAAATACTTTTATTTATTTATTTATTTATTTATTTATTTATTTATATTATTTTTTTTGTAGTTTTAATGTCTATGTGTCTTGGTGTGGGTCTCCTTGAGTTGATTTTGTTGGGGAATCTTTGTGCCTCCTGAATCTGGATCTCTCTTTCTCTCCTGGATTTGGGAAGTTTACAGCTCTTTCTTCTTCAAATACATTTTCTGCCTCCCATTGTCCCTCTCATCTTTCTGGGATCCCTATTATATGAATGTTATTAAGTTTGATGGTGTCACTGAGTTCTGTAAGCCTATTCTCATTATGAAGTATTTATCTCTCGCCTCTTCAGCTTGATTGCTTTCCATTACTCTATCCTCCAGTTTACTTATATGTTCCTTGGCTTCCTGTATCATACTATTTATTCCATCTATTGTATTTTTATTATTTATGTATATATTTATAATTTATTTAAATTCAAGTTAGTTAACATACTGTGTAGCTTTGGTTTCAGGAGTAGAACCCAGTGATTCATCACTTCCACATAACAGTCCATGTTCAATCCAACAATGCCTCCAAATGTTCATCCTCCAAAATGCCTACCATTCATTTAGCCCATCCCCCCAACCACCTCCCCTCCAGCAACCCTCAGTTTGTTCTCTGTATTTAAGAATCTTTTATGGTTTGTCTCCCTTTCTCTTTCTTATTTTTCCTTCCCTTCTGCTGTGTTCATCTGTTGTATTTCTTAAATTTTACATGAGTGAAATCATATATTTGTCTTTCTCTTATTCTGCTTAACATAATACACTCTAGTTCCATCCATATTGTTTCAAATGGCAAGATTTCATTCTTTTTGATAGACAAGTAATATTCCATTGTGTGTGTATGTGTATACACACACACACCACATCTTTATCCATTCATCAGTCGATGGACACATCTTTATCCATTCATCAGTCGATGGACATTTGAGTTCTTTCCATAATTTATATTTTTAATTTCATTTACTGACTTCATCTCTCATGTTCTTTTTTCTTCTCTTTGTCAAGGTTTTCACTGATGTCCTCCACCCTTTTCTCAAGTCTAGTGACTATCTTTTATAATCATTACTTTAAATTTTCTATTAGATATTATTTCTGTTTCGCTTAGATCTCATGCTCTGATTTTGTCCTGTTCTTTCATTTGGGACATACTCCTCTGTCTTCCTGTTGTGTCTACCTGTCTGTGTCTGTTTCTGTGTGTTAGAAAAGTCAGCTATGTCTTCTACTCTTAAAAATAGTGGCTTTATGAAGAAGAGGTCCTGTAGTGCCTTGCAGTGACCTGTAATACAGTGCCCCCTGTTCACCAGAATCTGGCACTTTAGGGCAATCTCCTTTGTATGTTGCTTGCATCCTGCTGTTGTTTGAGTTGCTTTTTCTTTCAATTTAGACATTTGCACTGACTCTCTGCCTGTTGTGAGCTGTGCTTGCTCTCTGTGCTGTTAGTGAGACCCAGGCAGACAAACTCCAAGGGGGTGTAACAGCAGGAAAGCTTGAGGGCAGGGCAGCAGTGTTAGCAAAATTTGTGCTGAGCTGCTAGTTCTAGGTCAGATCCCCCCAGAGTGCAGTGGCCAACAGGGGTTTGGCACATGGCAGTGGGCTGGGCATGATGTGCAGTACCAGTGCCTGGGGCACCCAGCATGTGACTGAGTGGTGGCTAGGTGGGGCATGCACAGTATTAACAAAGTTTGTGCTGAGGTCAGGGCCAGGCCAGTGGGCTTGGAGTGAATGAATTCTCAGAACTCATGGGTGGAGTGCCCTGCTAGCCATTTAGGTAGCAAGTATCTGTGCAGTGCTGCATTCTGAAGGTGGCTGTGTGTTTATGATGAGAGGCCAGGGAGGAAAATGGCACCTGCCTGC
Organism: Prionailurus viverrinus; assembly: GCF_022837055.1. Lineage (NCBI taxonomy): Eukaryota > Metazoa > Chordata > Mammalia > Carnivora > Felidae > Prionailurus > Prionailurus viverrinus. Next base: position 165,245,561 of record NC_062568.1, on the reverse strand, counting down.
TTCTTTGTTCCCAGAGAAGGTCCTCTAACATGCTCTGAAATTCAAATAAACAGGTTTCCCTTCTGTTTGACCCAGGTGTTGTGCAAACTGTTGCTTCCATATTGCTTCTCTGTGTGCTGCTGTCTTTTTAAGGGCAGGGACCCAGCTATCACTAGCCCTTCCAATTCACTCAGTGCTGAGTCCATTGATTTTTAAAGCTCCAGGCTCCAAGTACTGCTGGATATACAAACTCATGAAATTCTGACCCTCTGGTTTTCAAAGCCAGATGTTATGGGGATTTGGTATCCCTGTGTGGACTTCCTGGTACTTTCCTCTCTCTCCACCTGCAGCTCACTTCTTTCTGTAGGCAGCTCCTAACCACTGTTTCTGCCCTTCCCAACCTCCCAACCCTTCCCTGCCCTCTTTACATTTAGTTGTGGAGTTTATTCTGGCAGTCTTTAGATCACTCTCTGGTTATTGACTTGGATGTGAGTGATACTGAGTTGTAAACATGGGATGGCATGAACTTAGGATCCTCTTCCTCCACTGTCTTCCCAAGCTTATCACATTATATTTCTATTCAGATTCATTTTGTGGTCCAACATGTCATTTCTCTTGGAGAATGTTCCCTATATGCACTTGAAAAGAATGTGTATTCTGTTTTTAAATCAAATGTTCTGTATAAAACTATTAAGTCCATCTGGTCTGTCATTCAAAGCCACTATTTTCCTGATAATCTGGCTGACATATACATGGATATTAGTGAATTGTTAAAATCTTCTATTACTGTATTACTGTCAATTTCTCTGTGTTAATATTCGCTTCATGTTGGATGCATATTTACAATTTTTATATCCTATTGTTGGAATGATCCCTTTGTCATTAGGTAAAGGTAGCACCATCCCTGGTCTCTTCTTAGAGTCTTTGTTTATCTACTATAAGTTGTGATACTTCAACTTTTTTCTCTTCCACTTGCCTGGTATATATGTTTACACCCTTAATTTTCAGTCTGTGTGTGACTATAGGAGTGAAATGAATCTCTTTCTCTCTTTTTAAAAATTTATTTTTAGTTTTGAGAGACAGAGAGAAAATCCCAAGCAGGCTCCATACTGTCAGCGTGTAACCTGATGTGGGGCTCGAACTCATGATCATGACCCTCAGCCAAAGTCAGATGTTAAACCTACTGAGCCACCCACGTGGCCCTGAAACCAATCTCTCTCAGGCAGCACAGAAATGATCTTTTTTTCTTTTTAAATCCATTTAATCACTCTGTCTTTTGATTGGATTATTTAGACCATTTACATTTAATGCAATTATTGATAGGTATGTACAATTGCCATTTTGTTAAGATTTCTGGTTATTTTTGTTGTTTTTCTCTGTTCTTTAGTCTCTTATTCTCTTCCCTTCTGAGTTGATGGCTTTCTTTAGTGTTATGCTTAGATTCCTTTACCTTTTTTGTGTGTATTATAGGTTTTTGGTCTGTGGTTACCATTTGGTTATGATAGCATCTTATGTGTATAGCAGTCTGTATCAAGTTTTTGGTTGCTTAAATTCTAATATCTTCTAAGAGCACTTCTCATACCTTCTAAAATTTTACTCCATGCTTCCTGTTTTATGTATATGTTGTCATATTTTACTACTATTGTCTTTTAACTTCCATACTACCTTTATAAGTGATTGGTCTACTTGTACTATGTGTTTGCTCTTATCTGTAAACTTTTTCCTTTAATGATTTTATTCCACTTAAGGTTTTTTTTTAACTATTTAAAGGATTCACTTTAACACTTTTTATAAGCCTCTATTAGTCATGATGAAATCCCTTAACATTTGTTTGAGAAACTCTTTGCCCAGCAAGGTTATCATTCACAACAGGAGAGATAAAATATTCTTAGTTGTAAGTTTTTATCTTTTCCACACTTTGAATATATCATGGTAGGTCTTCAGAAGTCAGGTGTTAATATTACTTGAAGAGCTCTCATTTTTTTATCTCTTTTCTCTTGCTGCTTCCAAGTCTCTGTTTTGTCTCCCAACAGTTTGCTTGTGATGTATCTAGGTAAATGTCTCATCAAATTGAGAAAGTTTGGAGCCATTAGTTCTTAAAATATTCTTGCTGCCTCTTTCTCACCTCTCTTTTCTGGGAGTCTCATTTACATGTATGTTGGTTTGCTTGATGGTGTTCCCCAGGTCTCTGAAGCTCTGTTCCTTATTCATTCATATTCTTTTTATTTTTGGCTGGATAATTTTGTTGTTTTTTTTTTTAATTCATGGATTCCTACCTTGGCCAGCCCAAAACTGTTGAGTTCTGTTAATAAATTTATTTCAATTATTCTATTTTTCAACTTCAGAATTTCTATGATTCTTTAAAAAATAATTTGTATGGGGCGCCTGGGTGGCGCAGTCGGTTAAGCGTCCGACTTCAGCCAGGTCACGATCTCGCGGTCCGTGAGTTTGAGCCCCGCGTCGGGCTCTGGGCTGATGGCTCAGAGCCTGGAGCCTGTTTCTGATTCTGTGTCTCCCTCCCTCTCTGCCCCTCCCCCGTTCATGCTCTGTCTCTCTCTGTCCCAAAAATAAATAAACATTGAAAAAAAAATTTTTTTTTAAATAAAAAATAATTTGTATACCTTTCACATTCTTTAGTTGGTTACATATGATTCTAATACTTAACTATGTTAGACATAGATTGCCTTAACTTTAACACATTTAAAATAGCTTATTTAAAGTTTAATAAGTCCAATGGTTGGAACGTTTTAAAGATAATTTTTTATTAAAGTAGGGTTGACACACAATGTTACATTAGTTTCAGGTATGCAATACAGTGATTTGACAAGTCTAAATGTTATGCTATACTCACAGCAAGTGTAACTACTACATGTAAATATATAACGCTATTAAAATACTATTGGCTATATTCCCTATGCTGCAACTTTTATTGCCTTGACATATTCATTCCATGACTGAAAGCCTGTATCTCCCACTCTCCTTTACCAATTTGCCCATCCCCCAACCTTCTGGTAACCAATAGTTTTTCCTCTGTATTCATAGGTCTGTTGCTGCAGTTTGTTTGTTTTTAGATTTCACGTATGTTTGACTTCCTCTATCTGACTTATTTCACTTAGCGTAATACTCTGTAGGTACATCTATAGGGTTGTTGTAAAAGGCAAGATCTCATTCTTTTTGTTATTGTTGTTGTTTTTATAGCTGAGTAATATTCCAGTGTGTGTGTATACCATATCATCTCCATTCATCAAGGGACACTTGGGTTGCTTCTATATCTTGCTTATTGTACATAATCCTGCAATGAACATGTATCACTTTGAATTAGTGTTTTTTGTTTCGAGTAAATAGCTAGGAGTGGAATTACTGAATCATATGGTTTTTCTATTATAAAATTTTTTTTGAAGAAACTCCATGCTATTTTCCACAGTGGTTGTACCATTTTACATTCCCATTGATGGTGCATGAAGGTTATTTTGTCTCCACATCCTTGCCAACACATGCTATATCTTGTCTTTTTTTCTGACCATTCTGCTAGGTGTGTGGTGGTAACTCATTGTGGTTTTAATTTTCATTTCCCTGATGATTAGTGATGTTGAGCAACTTCTCATGTGTCTGTTAAGCATCTGTAGATCATCTTTGGAAAAATGTCTATTCTGGTCTTTGGCCCACTTTTTAGTCAGATTATTTTTTGGTGTTGAGTAATTTGCTTTTATATTTTAGAAAATAACCCCTTATTGTATATATTATTTGTGAATAACTTTTCCCATTCAGTACACTACCTTTAGGTTTTATTGATGGTTTCATTTGCTGTGTGAAAGCTTTTTATTTTGGTTTAGCCCCAGTAGTTTAATTTTGCTTTTCCTTGACTGAAGAGACATGTAGAATAATATTTCTGTGACCAATGTCTAATTACTGCCTATGGTTCTTCTAGGAGTTTATGGTTTCATGTCTATTTAGGTCTTTAATCCCTTTTGAGTTTATTTTTGTGTATGGTCTAATAAAGTGGTCCAATTTCATTTTTTTTGCATGTGGGTGTCCATCTTTCCTAGCACTATTTATTAAAAAGATGGTCTTTTCCCTGCTAAATACTCTTGCCTCCTTTGTTGTAGATTAATGGACCATGTAAGTATGGGTTTATTTCTGGGATCACTGTTCTCATGCATTGATCTATGTGTCTATTGCTGTGCAGTACCATTGTATCCTGATTACTAGAGCTTTGTAGTACATCTTCAATCTTGGATTATGCTACCTCAAGCTTTGTTTGGTTTTGTTTTTCTAAGGATGTCTTGGCTATTTGGGGTCTTTTGTGCTTCCACATGAACTTTTGGGTTGTTTCTTCTAGGTCTGTGAAAATGTTGGAATGCTGATAGGAATTGTACTGAATCTGTAGATTGCTTTGAGTAGTATGGACATTTTAATTCTTCTAATATTAATCCTTCCAATCTGTAAGCACATGGAACACCTTTCCATTTGTGTCATCTTTAATTTTTTCCATATTTTATAGTTTTTGGAGTACAGGTATATTACCTCCTTGGTAAGTTACTCCTGAGTATTTTATTTTTGACAGAATTATAAATGGAATTTTTTAAATGTCTACTTCTTATTAGTGTTTAGAAACACAACTGACTTCTATGTATTAATTTTTTTAATATGAAATTTATTGTCAAATTGGTATCCATACAACACCCAGTGCTCATCCCAAAAGGGGCCCTCCTCAATACCCATCACCCACCCTCCCCTCTCTCCCACCCCCCCATTGACCCTCAGTTTATTCTCAGTTTTTAGGAGTCTCTTATGCTTTGGCTCTCTCCCTAACTTTTGTTTTCCTTCCCCTCTCCTATGGTCTTCTGTTAAGTTTCTCAGGATGCACATAAGAGTGAAAACATATGGTATGTCTTTCTCTGTATGACTTATTTCACTTAGCATAACACTCTCCAGTTCCACCCACGTTGCTACAAAAGGTCATATTTCATTCTTTTTCATTGCCAAGTAGTATTCCATGCGTATATAAACCACAATTTCTTTATCCATTCATCAGTTGATGGACATTTAGGCTCTTTCCATCATTTGGCTATTGTTGAAAGTGCTGCTATAAACATTGGGGTACAAGTGCCCCTATGCCTCAGCACTCCTGTATCCCTTGGGTAAATTCCTAGCAGTGTTATTGCTGGGTCATAGGGTAGATCTATTTTTAATTTTTTGAGGAACCTCCACATTGTTTTCAAGAGAGGCTGCACCAGTTTGCATTCCCACCAACAGTGCAAGAGGGTTTCCATTTTTCCACATCATCTCCCGCATCTATAGTCTCCTGACTTGTTCATTTTAGCCACTCTGAATGGAGTGAGGTAGTAACTGAGTGTGGTTTTGATTTGTATTTCCCTGATGAGGAGCGACGTTGAGCATCTTTTCATGTGCCTATTGGCCATCTGGATGTCTTCTTTAGAGAAGTGTCTATTCATGTTTTCTGCCCATTTCTTCACTGGATTATTTGTTTTTCAGGTGTGAAGTTTGGTGAGTTCTTTATAGATTTTGGATACTACCCTTTGATATGTCATTTGCAAATATCTTTTCCCATTCTGTTGGTTGCCTTTTAGTTTTGTTGACTGTTTCCTTTGCAGAGCAGAAGCTTTTTGTCATCATGAGGTCCCAATAGTTCATTTTTGCTTTTAATTCCCTTGCCTTTGGGGATGTGTCAAGTAAGAAATTGCTGTGGCTGAGGTCAGAGAGGTCTTTTCCTGCTTTCTCCTCTAGGGTTTTGATGGTTTCCTGTCTCACATTCAGGTCCTTCATACATTTTGAGTTTATTTTTGTGAATGGTGTGAGAAAGTGGTCTAGTTTCAACCTTCTGCATGTTGCTGTCCAGTTCTCCCAGCACCATTTATTAAAGACTTTTTCCATTGTATATTCTTTCCTGCTTTGTCAAAGATTAGCTGGCCATACTTTTGTGGGACCAATTCTGGAGTCTCTTTTCTATTCCATTGGTCTATGTGTCTGTTTTTGTGCCAATACCATGCTGTCTTGATGATTACAGCTTTGTAGTAGAGGCTAAAGTCTGGGACTGTGATGCCTCCTGCTTTGGTCTTCTTCTTCAAAATTACTTTGGCTATTTGGGGTCTTTTGTGGTTTCATACAAATTTTAGGATTGCTGTTCTAGCTTCAAGAAGAATGCTGGTGCAATTTTGATTGGGATTGCATTGAATGTGTAGATAGCTTTGAGTAGTATTGACATTTTAACGATATTTATTCTTCCAATCCATGAGCACGGAATGTCTTTCCATTTCTTTATATCTTCTTCAATTTCCTTTGTAAGCTTTCTATAGTTTTCAGCATACAGATCTTTTACATCTTTGGTTACATTTATTCCTAGGTATTTTATGATTCTCGGTGCAGTTGTGAATGGGATCAGTTTCTCTATTTCTCTTTCTGTTGCTTCATTATTGGTGTATAAAAATGCAACCAATTTCTGTACACGAATTTTGTATCCTGCGACATTGCTGAATTCATGTATCATTTCTAGCAGACTTTTGGTGGAGTCTATCGGGTTTTCCATGTATAATATCATGTCATCTGCAAAAAAGTGAAAGCTTGACTTCATCTTTGCCAATTTTGATGCCTTTGATTTCCTTTTGTTGTCTGATTGCTGATGCTAGAACTTCCAACACTATGTTAAACAGCAGCATTGAGAGTGGACATCCCTGTCGTGTTCCTGATCTCAGGAGGAAAGCTCTCAGTGTTTCCCCATTGAGGATGATATTAGCTGTGGGCTTTTCATAAATGGCTTTTATGATGTTTATGTTCCTTCTATCCTGACTTTCTCGAGGGTTTTCATTAAGAAATGATGCTGAATTTTGTCAAATGCTTTTTCTGCATCAATTGACAGGATCATATGGTTCCTTTCTTTTATTAATCTGATGTATCACATTGATTGATTTGTGAATGTTGAAGCAGCCCTGCAGCCCAGGAATGAATTCCACTTGATCATACTGAATAATTCTTTTTATTTGCTGTTGAATTCAATTTGCTAGTATCTTATTGAGAATTTTTGCATCCATGTTCATCAGGGATATTGGCCTGTAGTTCTCTTTTTTTTACTGGGTCTCTGTCTGGTTTAGGAATCAAAGTAATGCTGACTTCATAGAGTAAGTCTCGAAGTTTTCCTTCCCTTTCTATTTTTTTGGAATAGCTTGAGAAATATAGGTATTATCTCTGCTTTATATGTCTCTGGTAGAATTTCCCAGGGAAGCCATCTGGTCCTGGACTCTTATTTGTTGGGAGATTTTTGATAACTGATTCAATTTCTTTGCTGGTTATGGGTCTGTTCAAGTTTTCTATTTCATCCTGTTTGGGTTTTGGAAGTGTGGGGTTGCTTAGGAATTTGTCCATTTCTTCCAGGATGTCCAGTTTGTTGGCATATAATTTTTCATAGTATTCCCTGATAATTGCTTGTATTTCTGAGGGAGTGGTTGTAATATTCCATTTTCATTCATGATTTTATCTATTTGGGTCATCTTTTCTTTTTGAGAAGCCTGGCTAGAGGTTTATCAATTTTATTTTTTCAAAACACCAACTATTGGCTTTATTGATCTGCTCTACAGTTTTTTTTAGATTCTTTATTGTTTATTTCTGCTCTGATCTTTATTGTTTCTCTTCTGCTGGCTTTGGGGTATCTTTGCTGTTCTGCTTCTATTTCCTTTAGGTGTGCTGTTAGATTTTGTATTTGGGATTTTTCTTGTTTCTTGAGATAGGCCTGGATTGCAATGTATTTTCCTCTCAGGACTGCCTTTGCTGCATCCCAAAGCACTTGGATTGTTGTGTTTTCATTTTCATTTGTTTCCATATATTTTTAAATGTCTTCTCTAATTGCATGGTTGACCCATTCATTCTTTAGTAGGGTGTTCTTTAACCTCCATGCTTTTGGAGGTCTTCCAGACTTTTTCCTGACTTTTTCAAGCTTCATAGCATTATGGTCTGAAAGTGTGTATGGTATGATCTCAATTCTTTTATACTTATTAAGGGCTGTTTTGTGACCCAATATGTGATCTATCTTGGAGAATGTTCCATGTGCACTTGAGAAGAAAGTATATTCTGCATCTTTGGGATGTAGAGTTCTATAGATATCTGTTAAGTCCATCTGATCCAATGTATCATTCTGGGCCCTTGTTTCTTTATTGATCCTGTGTCTAGATGATCTATCCATTGTTGTAAGTGGGGTATTAAAGTCCCCTGCAATTACCACATTCTTATCAATAAGATTGCTTATGTTTGTGATTGTTTTATAATTGTTAGCTCTTCCTGATGGATACACCCTGTAATTATTATATAATGCCCTTCTTCATCTCTTGTTACAGCCTTTAATTTAAAGTCTAGTTTGTCTGATATAAGCATGGCTACTCCAGCTTTCTTTTGACTTCCAGTAGCATGATAGTTCTCCATCCCCTCACTTTCAATCTGAAGGTGCCCTCAGGTCTAAAATGAATCTCTTGTAGACAGCAAATAGATGGGTCTTTGTTTTTTTTTTTTTTATCCATTTTGATACCTATGTCTTTTGGTTGGAGCATTTAGTCCATTAACATTGAGTGTTATTATTGAAAGATATGGGTTTAGAGTCATTGTGTTATCTATAGGTTTCATGCTTGTAGTGATGTCTCTGGTCCTTTGTAGTCCTTGCAACATTTCACTCACAGAATCCCCCTTAGGATCTCTTGTAGGGCTGGTTCAGTGGTGATGAATTCCTTCAGTTTTTGTTTGTTTGGGCAAACCTTTATCTCTATTCTGAATGACAGACTTGCTGGATAAAGGATTCTTGGCTGCATATTTTTTCTGTTCATCACATTGAAGATTTCCTGCCATTCCTTTCTGGCCTGCCAAGTTTCAGTAGATAGGTCTGCCACTAGTTTTATGGGTCTCCCTTTGTAAGTTAGAGCCTGTTTATCCCTAGCTGCTTTTAGAATTTTCTCTTTATCCTTGTATTTTGCCAGTTTCACTGTGATATGTTGGTTAGAAGATCGATTTAAGTTACATCTGAAGGGAGTTCTCTGTGCCTCTTGGATTTCAATGCCTTTTTCCTTCCCCATATCAATGAAGTTCTCACCTATGATTTGTTCAAGTACACCTTCAGCTCCTTTCTCTCTCTTCTTCTGGAATTCCTATGATACAGATATTGTTCCATTTGATTGCATCACTTAGTTCTCTAATTCTCCCCTCATACTCCTGGATGTTTTTTATCTCTGTTTTACTCAGCTTCCTCTTTTTCCATAATTTTATCTTCTAATTCACCTATTCTCTTCTCTGCCTCTTCCATCCGAGCTGTTGTCGCCTCCATTTTATTTTGCAGCTCATTTATAGCATTTTTTAGCTCCTCCTGTTTTTTTTTAATATGAAATTTATTGTCAAATTGGTTTCCATACAGCACCCAGTGCTCATCCCAACAGGTGCCCTCAATACCCATCACCCACCCACCCCTCCCTCTCACCCCCCATAAACCCTCAGTTTGTTCTCAGTTTTTAGGAGTCTCTTATGTTTTGGCTGCCTCCATCTCTAACCATTTTTTTTTCCTTCCCCTCCCCCATGGTCTTCTGTTAAGTTTCTCAGGATCCACATAGGAGTCAAAACATGGAATCTGTCCTTCTTTGTATGAATTATTTCACTTAGCATAACAGTCTCCATCCAGTTCCATCCACGTTGCTACAAAAGGCCGTATTTCATTCTTTCTCATTGCCACATAGTATTCCATTGTGTATACAAACCACAATTTCTTTATCTGTTTATCAGTAGATGGACATTTAGGCTCTTTCCATAATTTAGCTATTGTTAAGAGTGCTGCTATAAACATTGGGGTACAAGTGCCCCTATGCATCAGCACTCCTGTATCTCTTGGGTAAATTCCTAGCAGTGCCATTGCTGGGTCATAGGGTAGGTCTATTTTTAATTTTCTGAGGAACCTCCACACTGTTTTCCAGAGAGGCTGCACCAGTTTGCATTCCCACCAACTGCAAGAGGGTTCCTGTTTCTCCACATCCTCTCCAGCATCTATAGTCTCCTGGTTTATTTTAGCCACTCTGACTGGTGTGAGGTGGTAACTGAGTGTGGTTTTGATTTGTATTTCCCTGATGAGGAATGATATTGAGCATATTTTCATGTGCCTGTTGGCCATCTGGATGTCTTCTTTAGAGAAGTGTCTATTCATGTTTTCTGCCCATTTCTTCTCTGGATTGGTTTTCAGGTGTGGAGTTTGGGGAGTTCTTTATAGATTTTGGATACTACCCTTTGTCTGATATGTCATTTGCAAATATCTTTTCCCATTCTGTTGGTTGCCTTTTAGTTTTGTTGACTGTTTCCTTTGTAGAGCAGAAGATTTTGTCTTCATGAAGTCCCAATAGTTCATTTTTGCTTTTAATTCCCTTGCCTTTGGAGATGTGTCAAGGAAGCAATTGCTGTGGCTGAAGTCAGAGAGATTTTTTTCCTGCTTTCTCCTCTAGGGTTTTGATGGTTTTCTGTCTCACTTTCAGGTCATCTGAGTTTATTTTTGTGAATGGTGTAAGAAAGTGGCCTAGTTTCATCCTTCTGCATGTTGCTGTCCAGTTCTCCCAGCACCATTTATTAAAGAGGCTGTCTTGGGGCGCCTGGGTGGTGCAGTCGGTTAAGCGTCCGACTTCAGCCAGGTCACGATCTCGCGGCCCGTGAGTTCGAGCCCCGCGTCAGGCTCTGGGCTGATGGCTCAGAGCCTGGAGCCTGTTTCTGATTCTGTGTCTCCCTCTCTCTCTGCCCCTCCCCCGTTCATACTCTGTCTCTCTCTGTCCCAAAAATAAATAAACGTTAAAAAAAAAAAAAAAAGAGGCTGTCTTTTTTCCATTGTATATTCTTTCCTGCTTTGTCAAAGATTAGTTGGCCATACTCCTCCTGTTTCTTAGTCCCTTAATCTCTGTAGCAGGAGATTCTCTGCTATCCTTTATGCTTTTTTCAAGCCCAGTGATTAATGTTATGACTATTATTCTAAATTCTTGTTCCTTTATATTGCTTAAATTGTTTTTGATCAATTCATTAGCTGTCACTACTTCCTGGAGTTTCTTTTGAGGAGAGTCCTTCTGTTTTGCCATTTTGGGGTGTCCCTGGGGTGGCTCCCAACTGCAGGGCACTTCCCCTGTGCTGTCTGGAGTAACGTGTTGGTGGGCGGGGCCACAGTCAGATTGGTGTGTACCTTATCTTCCCCTCTCCCAGGGGCAGGACTCACTGTGGAGTGGTGTGGTGCTACTTTGATGGGATCTGGCATATTAGCCGGGGTCGATCTGAAAGGTGCACAGCGGTGGGAGGGGCAGGCTTAGCTCGCTTTGCCATCTGTGGTCCCCTGCAGGAGGGTCCCTGCAGCACCCGAGGGAGGCCAACCCGTTGGAGGGATGGATCCACAGAAGCACAGCATTGGGTGTTTGTGTGGTGCAAGCAAGTTTGGTGACGGGAACTGGTTCCCTTTGGGATTTCAGCTGGGGGATGGGAGAGGGAGATGGCACTGACCAGCTCCTTTGTTCCCTGCCAAGCTGAGCTCTGTCTTCCGGGGCTCAACAACTCTCCTTCCCATTGTCCTCTAGCCCTCCCATTCTCTAAACAGAGGTGTTGACTTACAACATTCCAGATGTTAAGTCCCTCTGGTTGTCAGAACACACTCCATTCAGCCCCTCTGCTTTTGCAAGTCAGACTTGGAGCCTCTGCCTTGTCGGGAGGCTGCCCCTCCACTGCCCCAGCTCCCTCCCGCCAGTCTGTGTAGTGCACACCGCCCTTCCTACCCTCTTCTGTGGGCCTCTTGTCTACACTTGGCTCTGGAGAGTCTGTTCTGCTAGTCTTCTGGTGGTTTTCTGGACTATTTAGGCAGATGTTGGTGGAATCTAAGCGATCAGGACACAGTGAGCCCAGCATCCTCCCATGCCGCCATCTTCCCTCACTTTCAGTTTCTGTATTAATTTTTTTAATGTTTACTTATTTTTGATGGAGACAGCAGGTGGGGAAAGGAGCAGAGAGAGAGAGAGACAAAGAATCAGAGGCAGGCTTCAGGCTACGAGCTGTCAGCACAGAGCCTCATATGGGGATTCAACTCAGAAACTGCTGCTAGTTCAGTTAACACTTAAGTGACTGACTTAACTGTCACTTAACAGTTAACTGACTGAGCCACCCAGGTGCCCCTGTACTGAATTTTCAGATTAGAAAATTATTACTTCCTAGAGTTTTTGATGGAGTCTTAGGGTTTTCTATATGTAAATAATGCCATCTGCAAAAAGTGACAATATTTTTTAAACTTTTTAATTGAAGTATATGTAACAGTTGTATTACTTTCTATTCTAATACTATTGTATTACTTTTAGGTGTATAATAGGTTTCAGTAATTCTGTTCATTACTCAGCAAAAAAATCCCCTTTATCACCCACACACCTTCCCTCTGGCAATCTTCAGTTCTCTGTATTTAGGTCTTTGTTCATTTTTGTTTCTTAAATTCCACAGTTGATTGAAATTGTATGGTATTTGTCTGATTTATTTCACTTAACATCATACTTTCTAGAGGCCCATCCCCATGGTTTCAAATAGCAGAATCTCATTTTTTTTTATGGTTGAGTAATATTCTATTGTATATACATACCACATCTTCTCGAACCATAGATCTACAGATGGACACTTGAGTTGATTCCTTATCTTGCATATTATAAACAATGCTGCAATAAATATGGGGATGCATATATCATCTCAAATTAGTGTTTTAATTTTCTTTGGGTAAATACCCAGAGGTAGAATGAATGGATCAAATGGCATTTCTATTTTAAGGCATTTCTATTTTAAAGAAACCTCCATACTCTTTTTCACAGTATCTACACCAATTTACATTCCCACCGACAATGCACTAGGATTCTTTTTTGTCCTCATTCTTGCCAACACGTGTTATTTCTCATCTTTTTTATTCTCGCTTTTCTCACAGGTATAAGGTGATATCTCGTGGCTTCATTTTGCATTTTTCTTGATAATGTAGAGCATTTTTTTTAATGTGTGTATTAGCCATTTGTATGTCCTCTTTGGAAAAGTGTTTTTAAAACGGTCAGAGGACCTGAATCGGCTTATTTTTGTTGAGTAGTTAATATATTTTGGCTATTACCCCTTATTGGGTACATCATTTACAAATATATTCTCCCATTCGCTATGCTGCCTTTTTGTTTGGTTAGTTTACTGTGAGGACTATACCAAAAGAAAAATCTTCTTAATAGTTTAATTTTGCTTTTGTTTCCCTTGCCTGAGGATACATATGCAGAAAAACGTTTCTATGGCTAATATCAAAGAAATTGTTGCCTATGTTTTCTTTTAGAAGTTTTCTGGTTTTATGTCTCATATTTAGGACTTTAACCATTTAGAGTTTATTTTTTGCATTTGGTAAAAGAAAATAGTCCAGTATCATATTCTTTTGCATGTAGTTGTCCTTGGTCTTTTTTTTTTTACCAATTTGGATGCACCCTCTGTTGGCACGACTACCTCTTGACTCTTCTCAAAATGGTTTTTGATTCAGTTCATGGCTCCTGAGTAGCCAGCTGGAGAACTTAGGATTTTTGAAATTGAATGACCTTTTTCACTGAATGAAGTCTGAGTTAGTTGTTCCTCTCTTCATAAATCCTGGGTAGTACAACCAGAGTTGAAAGTATACAGTCAACGATAAAACTTCTCAAAAGGGGCTCTCTTCATTTCAGGAATGACACCACTGTGTCTAGTTTTTGTGTCTTATTTATATTCTATTTGTATTCTGAACACTCCACTCTTATGTCTACTTTTGCAATCACTTATTCAACAGTTACCATGTACCAGACTTTTGGATTTGTCACTGATATAAAACATAATAACTTCATATTGGCTCCTCCCAGTGTATACCATAGTCCTCTAGCTGGCTCTGCCAGTAGCTTGCCCTGTAATTTTGTGGAAGTCTGATCCTCCTTATAATCCTCACATTTTATATGCTGTATTGCAGAAGTTCAACAGAATAAAGAAATGAATGGTCAATCTTATTTTTATTTAAGTTACCATTTATTGCCCACCATCTAGGCCAAGTATTTTATATGGATTATCTCATTATATATATGAACTCTATAAAGGAGAAATAAACTGAAGTTTATATAGCAAGTGGTTGAGCTCATATTCAAAGTTTGGAAGTGTAATTCCAGAGGATGTAACATTATTCATTAGAGAGCTCTGCATTTCTACGGGGGGGTGGGGGGGGGGTGGGAAGAATGCAGAACATCCTTGCAGGTACCTTGCTTCTCACTGAATGACACCAAAGAATAGTAGCCAAGGAGTTTTTTTTTTTTTTTTATGGTCTTACATTATGAAACCACTTTACCTTTCAATATATAAGAGATCAGATATATGTAGGGCCTGAAATCCCTCTCACCTGTCCTTCATCTTTCTGCATTGCTATCTATGAAATGTGTGGGTCTCTTTCTTCTCTTGTACTTTTCCATAGATGTTGGAGTTGGGGGGTAAAACTATACCTCTCAATCTCTCACCTGTAAACTGAATTCCAACAAGTAGAGAGATGTTAAGAGGGAAATAGAAAACAAATTATCACCCTTATAGAGAAATTGATCACTTTTTGTCTCCATTGGTTCCTGGTAGAAGTGGATTAAGTAGTGAAGCCAAAAAAAGCAACCCTTACCATTCTACTTCAAACCCACATGAACCATTTTACCTATAATGCTTGTAATGTATATTGTTCCCTGCCCTTTAATTTTCAACTGATCTATGATTTAAAGGAAGCAAATATTTGGGTCTTTTTTTTCTATCCAAACTGACCATCTCTTTTTAATGTTTAGTATTTTTACACTCAGTATAATTATCTGTATGGCTGAGTTTGAGTCTAGTGCTTGGGAATTTTGTTTTTCTGTTGACCTATTTTATGTCCATTTGCTTGTAGTCAAATAATATTTTTAGCATTTCAATTTATATTTTTTCTTGCATTTATACTTTTTTTGGTAATGCTTTATAGATTACATTACAAAATTTTAGCTTACCTGTTTTGAGGTATGTTTCTTCCTAATTAAAGATCTACAATATTATGTCATTTATTTCCAACAATGCTTTACCATTTGTGCTAGTTTTATCATGTATTTCACTTTTGCGTGGACTGTAAACAATACCATTTGTTAGTATTATTACCTTAGGTTACAAGTTCTCTTACAGAAATTTAAAATATATTTCTTACCATTCTCCCTGAAGTTTGGGACATCTACTTGGTGTTATTTCTTCTCAGCCTAATAAATATCTTTGAGATTTTCTTTTAGTGCAGGTCTTTTTTTTTTTTTTTTTTTATGAAATTTATTGACAAATTGGTTTCCATACAACACCCAGTGCTCATCCCAAAAGGTGCCCTCCTCAATACCCATCACCCACCCTCTCCTCCCTCCCACCCCCCATCAACCCTCAGTTTGTTCTCAGTTTTTAAGTCTCTTATGCTTTGGCTCTCTCCCATTCTAACCTCTTTTTTTTTTTTTTTCCTTCCCCTCCCCCATGGGTTCCTGTGAAGTTTCTCAGGATCCACATAAGAGTGAAACCATATGGTATCTGTCTTTCTCTGTATGGCTTATTTCACTTAGCATCACACTCTCCAGTTCCATCCACGTTGCTACAAAAGGCCATATTTCATTTTTTCTCATTGCCACGTAATATTCCATTGTGTATATAAACCACAATTTCTTTATCCATTCATCAGTTGATGGACATTTAGGCTCTTTCCATAATTTGGCTATTGTTGAGAGTGCTGCTATGAACATTGGGGTACACGTGGCCCTATGCATCAGTGCTCCTGTATCCCTTGGATAAATTCCTAGCAGTGCTATTGCTGGGTCATAGGGTAGGTCTATTTTTAATTTTCTGAGGAACCTCCACACTGCTTTCCAGAGCGGCTGCACCAATTTGCATTCCCACCAACAGTGCAAGAGGGTTCCCGTTTCTCCACATCCTCTCCAGCATCTATAGTCTCCGGATTTGTTCATTTTGGCCACTCTAACTGGCGTGAGGTGATACCTGAGTGTGGTTTTGATTTGTATTTCCCTGATAAGGAGCGACGCTGAACATCTTTTCATGTGCCTGTTGGCCATCCGGATGTCTTCTTTAGAGAAGTGTCTATTCATGTTTTCTGCCCATGTCTTCACTGGGTTATTTGTTTTTCGGGTGTGGAGTTTGGTGAGCTCTTTATAGATTTTGGATACTAGCCCTTTGTCCGATATGTCATTTGCGAATATCTTTTCCCATTCCGTTGGTTGCCTTTTAGTTTTGTTGGTTGTTTCCTTGGCTGTGCAGAAGCTTTTTATCTTCATAAGGTCCCAGTAATTCACTTTTGCTTTTAATTCCCTTGCCTTTGGGGATGTGTCCAGTAAGAGATTGCTACGGCTGAGGTCAGAGAGGTCTTTTCCTGCTTTCTCCTCTAAGGTTTTGATGGTTTCCTGTCTCACATTTAGGTCCTTTATCCATTTTGAGTTTATTTTTGTGAATGGTGTGAGAAAGTGGTCTAGTTTCAACCTTCTGCATGTTGCTGTCCAGTTCTCCCAGCACCATTTGTTAAAGAGGCTGTCTTTTTTCCATTGGATGTTCTTTCCTGCTTTGTCAAAGATGAGTTGGCCATACGTTTGTGGGTCTAGTTCTGGGGTTTCTATTCTATTCCATTGGTCTATGTGTCTGTTTTGGTGCCAATACCATGCTGTCTTGATGATGACAGCTTTGTAGTAGAGGCTAAAGTCTGGGATTGTGATGCCTCCTGCTTTGGTCTTCTTCTTCAAAATTCCTTTGGCTATTCGGGGCCTTTTGTGGTTCCATATGAATTTTAGGATTGCTTGTTCTAGTTTCGAGAAGAATGCTGGTGCAATTTTGGTTGGGATTGCATTGAATGTGTAGATAGCTTTGGGTAGTATTGACATTTTGACAATATTTATTTTTCCAATCCATGAGCAGGGAATGTCTTTCCATTTCTTTAAATCTTCTTCAATTTCCTTCATAAGCTTTCTATAATTTTCAGCATACAGATCCTTTACATCTTTGGTTAGATTTATTCCTAGGTATTTTATGCTTCTTGGTGCAATTGTGAATGGGATCAGTTTCTTTATTTGTCTTTCTGTTGCTTCATTGTTAGTGTATAAGAATGCAACTGATTTCTGTACATTGATTTTGTATCCTGCAACTTTGCTGAATTCCTGTATCAGTTCTAGCAGACTTTTGGTGGAGTCTATCGGATTTTCCATGTATAATATCATGTCATCTGCAAAAAGCGAAAGCTTGACTTCATCTTTGCCAATTTTGATGCCTTTGATTTCCTTTTGTTGTCTGATTGCTGATGCTAGAACTTCCAGCACTATGTTAAACAGCAGCGGTGAGAGTGGGCATCCTTGTCGTGTTCCTGATCTCAGGGAAAAAGCTCTCAGTTTTTCCCCGTTGAGGATGATGTTAGCTGTGGGCTTTTCATAAATGGCTTTGATGATGTTTAAGTATGTTCCTTCTATCCCGACTTTCTCAAGGGTTTTTATTAAGAAAGGGTGCTGGATTTTGTCGAAGGCCTTTTCTGCATCGATTGACAGGATCATATGGTTCTTCTCTTTTTTTTTGTTAATGTGATGTATCACGTTGATTGATTTGCGAATGTTGAACCAGCCCTGCATCCCAGGAATGAATCCCACTTGATCATGGTGAATAATTCTTTTTATATGCCGTTGAATTCGATTTGCTAGTACCTTATTGAGAATTTTTGCATCCATATTCATCAGGGATATTGGCCTGTAGTTCTCTTTTTTTACTGGGTCTCTGTCTGGTTTAGGAATCAAAGTAATACTGGCTTCATAGAATGAGTCTGGAAGTTTTCCTTCCCTTTCTATTTCTTGGAATAGCTTGAGAAGGATAGGTATTATCTCTGCTTTAAACGTCTGGTAGAACTCCCCTGGGAAGCCATCTGGTCCTGGACTCTTATTTGTTGGGAGATTTTTGATAACCGATTCAATTTCTTCGCTGGTTATGGGTCTGTTCAAGCTTTCTATTTCCTCCTGATTGAGTTTTGGAAGAGTGTGGTTGTTCAGGAATTTGTCCATTTCTTCCAGGTTGTCCAGTTTGTTGGCATATAATTTTTCATAGTATTCCCTGATAATTGTTTGTATCTCTGAGGGATTGGTTGTAATAATTCCATTTTCATTCATGATTTTATCTATTTGGGTCATCTCCCTTTTCTTTTTGAGAAGCCTGGCTAGAGGTTTGTCAATTTTGTTTATTTTTTCAAAAAACCAACTCTTGGTTTCGTTGATCTGCTCTACAGTTTTTTTAGTTTCTATATTGTTTATTTCTGCCCTGATCTTTATTATTTCTCTTCTTCTGCTGGGCTTAGGCTGCCTTTGCTGTTCTGCTTCTAGTTCCTTTAGGTGTGCTGTTAGATTTTGTATTTGGGATTTTTCTTGTTTCTTGAGATAGGCCTGGATTGCAATGTATTTTCCTCTCAGGACTGCCTTTGCTGCGTCCCAAAGCGTTTGGATTGTTGTATTTTCATTTTCATTTGTTTCCATATATTTTTTAATTTCTTCTCTAATTGCCTGGTTGACCCACTCATTCGTTAGTAGGGTGTTCTTTAACCTCCATGCTTTTGGAGGTTTTCCAGACTTTTTTCTGTGGTTGATTTCAAGCTTCATAGCATTGTGGTCTGAAAGTAAGCATGGTATAATTTCAATTCTTGTAAACTTATGAAGGGCTGTTTTGTGACCCAGTATATGATCTATCTTGGAGAATGTTCCATGTGCACTCGAGAAGAAAGTATATTCTGTTGCTTTGGGATGCAGAGTTCTAAATATATCTGTCAAGTCCATCTGATCCAATGTCTCATTCAGGGCCCTTGTTTCTTTATTGACCGTGTGTCTAGATGATCTATCCATTTCTGTAAGTGGTGTATTAAAGTCCCCTGCAATTACCACATTCTTATCAATAAGGTTGCTTATGTTTATGAGTAATTGTTTTATATATTTGGGGGCTCCGGTATTCGGTGCATAGACATTTATAATTGTTAGCTCTTCCTGATGGATAGACCCTGTAACTATTATATAATGTCCTTCTTCATCTCTTGTTACAGCCTTTAATTTAAAGTCTAGTTTGTCTGATATAAGTATGGCTACTCCAGCTTTCTTTTGGCTTCCAGTCGCATGATAAATAGTTCTCCATCCCCTCACTCTCAATCTAAAGGTGTCCTCAGGTCTAAAATGAGTCTCTTGTAGACAGCAAATAGATGGGTCTTGTTTTTTTATCCATTCTGATACCCTATGTCTTTTGGTTGGCGCATTTAATCCATTTACATTCAGTGTTATTATAGAAAGATACGGGTTTAGAGTCATTGTGATGTCTGTATGTTTTATGCTTGTAGTGATGTCTCTGGGACTTTGTCTCACAGGGTCCCCCTTAGGATCTCTTGTAGGGCTGGTTTAGTGGTGACAAATTCCTTCAGTTTTTGTTTGTTTGGGAAGACCTTTATCTCTCCTTCTATTCTAAATGACAGACTTGCTGGATAAAGGATTCTCGGCTGCATATTTTTTCTGTCTAGCACCCTGAAAATCTCGTGCCAATTCTTTCTGGCCTGCCAAGTTTCAAAAGAGAGATCAGTCACGAGTCTTATAGGTCTCCCTTTATATGTGAGGGCACGTTTACCCCTTGCTGCCTTCAGAATTTTCTCTTTATCCTTGTATTTTGCCAGTTTCACTATGATATGTCGTGCAGAAGATCGATTCAAGTTACGTCTGAAGGGAGTTCTCTGTGCCTCTTGGATTTCAATGCCTTTTTCCTTCCCCAGTTCAGGGAAGTTCTCAGCTATGATTTCTTCAAGTACCCCTTCAGCACCTTTCCCTCTCTCTTCCTCCTCTGGGATACCAATTATGCGTATATTATTTCTTTTTAGTGTATCACTTAATTCTCTAATTTTCCCCTCATACTCCTGGATTTTTTTATCTCTCTTTTTCTCAGCTTCCTCTTTTTCCATAACTTTATCTTCTAGTTCACCTATTCTCTCCTCTGCCTCTTCAAGCCGAGCTGTGGTGGTTTCCATTTTGTTATGCATTTCGTTTAAAGCGTTTTTCAGCTCCTCGTGACTGTTCCTTAGTCCCTTGATCTCTGTAGCAAGAGATTCTCTGCTGTCCTGTATACTGTTTTCAAGCCCAGCGATTAATTTTATGACTATTATTCTAAATTCACTTTCTGTTATATTATTTAAATCCTTTTTGATCAGCTCATTAGCTGTTGTTATTTCCTGGAGATTCTTCTGAGGGGAGTTCTTCCGCTTGGTCATTTTGGATAGTCCCTGGAGTGGTGCGGACCTGCAGGGCACTTCCCCTGTGCTGTAGTGTATAACTGGAGTTGGTGGGCGGGGCCGCAGTCAGACCTGATGTCTGTCCCCAGCCCACCGCTGGGGCCACGGTCAGACTGGTGTGTGCCTTCTCTTCCCCTCTCCTAGGGGCGGGATTCACTGTGGGGTGGTGTGGCTCGTCTGGGCTACTTGCACCGTGCCAGGCTTGTGATGCTGGGGATCTGGCGTATTAGCTGGGGTGGGTAGGCAAGGTGCTCGGGGGCAGGAGGGGCAGGCTTAGATCGCTTCTCCTTAGGTGATCCACTTCAGGAGGGGCCCTGTGGCAGCGGGAGGGAGTCAGATCCGCTGCCGGAGGTTTGGCTCCGCCGAAGCGCAGAGTTGGGTGTTTGCGCGGAGCGAGCAAGTTCCCCGGCAGGAACAGGTTCTCTTTGGGATTTCGGCTGGGGGATGGGCGGGGGAGATGGCGCTGGCGAGCGCCTTTGTTCCCCACCAAACTGAGCTCTGTTGTCAGGGGGCTCAGCAGCTCTCCCTCCCTTTGTCCTCCAGCCTTCCCGCTTTCCGAGCAGAGCTGTTAACTGATGACCTCCCAGACGCTAAGTCGCGCTTGTTGTGGGAACACAGTCCGTCAGGCCCCTCCGCTTTTGCAAGCCAGACTCGGTGGCTGTGCTTGGCCGGCGAGCCGCCCCTCCGCCCCGGCTCCCTCCCGCCAGTCCGTGGAGCGCGCACCGCCTCGCCGCCCTTCCTACCCTCTTCCGTGGGCCTCTCGTCTGCGTTTGGCTCCGGCGACTCCGTTCTGCTAATCCTCTGGCGGTTTTCTGGGTTATTTAGGCAGATGTAGATGGAATCTAAGTGATCAGCAGGACGTGCGGTGAGCCCAGCGTCCTCCTAAGCCGCCATCTTGCCGCCGACCTCCATTGTATCTAGTGCAGGTCTTAAAAGACAAATTCTTTCAACTTTGACTTGTCTTGAAATGACTTTTTATTCTTGCCTTTATTTTAGAAGAATATCTTTTACTGAATATAGTCAGTTCCCTCACCTTTTGTTGCTTTCTAGACCTTGTATTTAAAGTACATTAAACAACAAAGGAAGAAAATCATTGGGTTGTGCAATGTAAGATTTATGAAGGAGACAGGGTTTTAACTGAGCATTAAAAACAAACAAACACAAAAAACCTAGACAATTAACAGCACTAGAACACACTGGAGGAGAATCTTATTTTAGTTCAAATCTCAGTCTGGGGCTCTCTACTCCTTATTTGCTTCTCTGTAAGAAAAGGGGAGAAATAGATCTGACTGGGAACACATCACATCAGACAAGACATCAGGTGAGAACCTGACATTCATTGAATCACACTGAAGTCACTGCTTTTAAAAGGGAATATAGGTCCTGTTTCACTCTCCTGAACTCCCTGGCATTACTAGTAAGATTGGGTTTCTAGGTTAGGTCACAATCCTCCAACTTACTGGAGGTACAGATATGAAGCTGAGTTATTTTCTTTGCAGCATCAATTCTCCCTTATATATGGATTTAAGAAAAAAATAAATGAGCAAAGGGGGAAAAAAGAGAGAAGCAAACCAAGAAACAGACTTGTTTCTTGGGAGAGGGGAGAATGGGTGAAGGGATTAAGGATTGCACTGGATGTTGTATGGCAGTGTTGAGTCACTATATTGCATACCTGAAATGAGTATTACATTGTACGTTAACTGGAATTTAAAAATTAGCAGTAAGATATCTTAATTAAAAACATTTGTAAATTAAACAATTGATAAGTAATCCATAAGTCAAAACATCACAAGATAAAATAGAAAATATTTTTGAATGAATGAAAATTAAAACATACCAATTTTTGGAGCAAGTAGACATCTTATACTCTATTGGTGAGTACATATAATCACAGAGTTAAATGCACAAGACCTAATGCAATAATTATGCTCCTATTTAACCAAGATAAATGAAAATAGGGCCTCTTATGAAGTTGTATCCAAGAATATTCATAATAGTCTTATCCCTGATAGCTATAAATTTGTAAACCATCAACATGACCATTAACAAAACTGTGTTATAGGAGAAGTATTCTAGGAAGATGGCAGAATAAGAAACTCGAGGACTCTGCCTTCCCACCTAACAATAATTGTACTAGAAGAAATGATGTAACTATTTGGGGACTTTGTAGTCTGTTGAAGGCTTGTAACTTCCAGGAAAAGGCTTGAGCCAGTAAATTGTGATTAATTTCAGCCAAATTCAGCTCTTGGCTCAGCAGCAGTGCTCCAGCCCTGTAGTAGGCAATGTACATGTTCCAGGAGGACATTGCATGCAACCTGTGGGAGCCAGGGTGGGCAAGAAGGGTTACATTCTCCAAAAATCAGGGATCTATGTACTGATCACTGATTGCTGCTTCTGATCATGGAGGTTCAGACACAGAAACAGGCAGATATTTTTGCAACCTTCTCCCCTTATATCCTAAGAACAAAGCAAGCTTGTATGTCTTGATTTCAAAACTAGTAATGAAAACAGTGTCATAGTGGTATAAAAGCCAATGGAGAGCCTAGAAATAAAAAACTTTTGACAAAGGTGCCAAGGCACATTTAATGGGGGAAAGGATGGTCTCTAATAAATGGTGCTAGGAAAATTAGGTATTCACAATAAAAGGATGAAGTTGGATCCTTACCTAGCATCATATATAAAAATTAACTCAAAATCTAGCAATTCTTAGAAGACAACAGGGCAAAGCTTCATGACCAGTAATTATTTCTATATGACACCAAAAGCACAGATAACAAAAGAAAATTTGGATTCTTGGAAATTATGTGCATCAATGGACACTACCAACAGTGAACAGATAACATATAGAATAGGATCAACTGTTTACAAATAATATATCCAAGAAGGTATTAATATCCAGAATACATAGAAATCTTAAAAACAACCCAATTTAAAAATGGGCAAAGGAATAGACATTGCTCCAAAAAAAGTATAGGGATGGCCACTAAGCACAGGAAGATATTCAACATCACTAATCATCAGGACAAAGCAAATCAAAACTTTGATGAAATACCACTTCATACCCATTAGAATGGATACTGTCAAAGAAACTGAAAACAAATGTTGGAAGGATGTGGAGAAATTAGAACCCTTGTGCAATTTCAGTGGGAATGTAAAATGGTACAGCCCCTGTGGAAAAAAATTCAGCATTTTTACTTCTGTGTATATACTCAAAAGAAGTAAATCAGTGTCTAGGTTTAGATGAGGTCAGGTGGGTGGTGACTTCATGATGGAATTTATGCCCTTATATGAAGAGGAGGAGACAAGACTTTGTCCCTGCACATGTAATAAGGAAAGGTCATGTGAGCTTATAGCATGCAAGGAAGAGGTTCCCAAGCACCTTGATTTCAGACTTTCCCACGTCTAGCACTGTGAAAAATAAACTTCCATTGTTTAAACCACCCAATTTGTGGTATTTTGTTGCAGCAACCCAAGCTAAGGTACCCATATTCATAGCAGTATTATTCACAATAGCTAAAATGTGGAAGAAACCCAAGTGTCCATTTGACAGAGAAGCAAAATGTGGTATATATGTACAATGAAATATTACTCAGCCTTGAAAAGAAAATTCTGGAATATACTACAATAGGCTAAAACTGGAGGACATAGTGCTAAGTGAAACAAGTCAGTCACAAAAAGACAAACTAGGATTAAATTTTAAGGAGGTACCTAGTTTAGTCAAAATCATTGAGACAGAAGGTGGTTTCAGGAGATGGGAGAGGGGGAACTGGGAGTTATTATTTAATGGGTACAGAGCTTCAGTTTTACAAGATGAAAAGCAATCTGGAGATGGAGGGTAGTGATGGTTACACTACGATATGAATGTACTTAACACTACTGACTTTTGTATTTAATGGTCATGATGGTAAATTTTGACGTGTTTATTTACCACAATAAAAAATTGAAAAGGAAAACCTATATACTATACCTTAATGGAATATTACTTTACATCTTCTAGGACTGCCTGATCACCAGTTCCTGATCAGCACTCTTTCCAGTTTGTAGGCATATAGTGTTAATTCTTGGGATTGAATCTGCTCAGCTTCTGCCTTCAGTACTGCCCCTAATGTCTGGGTGCAGGTAAGAAGCCATACCAGTTAGCCTGCTGTGGTGAATCCTCTGTATCTTCCCTTGCCCACCACCACTTTTTTTTTTTTAAGTAGGCTTCACACCCAGTGCAGGGCTTCAACTCACAACCCTGAGATCAAGACCTGAGCTGATATCAAGAGTCACATGTTTAACTGAAGGAGCCACCCAGGCACCCGTCCCACCACCTTTTGATTTGTAGTTTCTTCTTCGTATTATTGCTTGCTGCTGACTTATTAGGCATTACATATTAAACATTCTTATTTAATTTAAAAAATAGTAGGAAAACACTTTGTTTAGATTCTTAGGTACAAACTGTGGTTCCTCAAGTATGTGATCTAGGCAAGTCTCTTCTCTGAATTTTGGTTTTTCATAAGCAATAAAGAAATACCTGTTTTTTTTCCACCTGTAAATGAAACTGCTTTGTTGATTCTCAAACATACACATACAGGAATTGTGATAATGATAATATGGTAATGATAATGATGATGAGATGTTTTTCAGTAACAGGGAGGTGAAAAAGCTCAAGGGATAACATCAAATTGCCCCTGACTTATCGACATTTATGGTGTCAATCAAGATGCCCCTCCATGAAAATCCATCGGGTTTCCAGTGTTGAGGGACTTCCTCTCTTCATAGGGGCAAGGCCTGGTAAGACATAATAAACCAGTGACAAACTCAAGATGCCTGCATTTGCAAAAAGCAAAGCCACAGTTCATTTTCAATTAAATTATTCTCAGTCATATGCAATTACCAAATGCAATTAGGCCATTCATTATAGAGAGAAGAAAAATGCAGCATCACTTCTGTTATTTTTAGTGACAGTGAAGCAAGTGAATGCAAAGCACCATGTTACCTTTCTCCTAGTTTTTGTTTCTGTGATGAAAAGAAACCTTGCTCTCTTTCAGGCAGGTTATATATTCCCAAGTTTCTAGGCTTGGAGTACAGTTCCATCCATTTTCCATGACGAAGTCTGGAATATTCTATAAAATATAGAAGGCAATCTTCTTAAAAATTTGACTAGTTTTTTTTAAATAGCATAGTTAAATTCAAAAAAACAGTGGCTATAGGTCAACTTTCTAAAATACTATAGGAGATAAAATTATCCACTTAGACTTATGAGACCCAAGGCATGAACTCTCTCCTTACTAACTTCAGCAAACTTCAGTTCTCCCATCTATAAAATGGAAATCTAATAGAACCCATCACTTAGGGTTATTGTGAGTATCCACTGTGTTAATATAGCTGAATAAGTTAACAAGAGCATGGTGCCTAATAAGCATCCAGTCAATGATATTGATGATAATGAGATAGTAATGATGGTGTTTAGGCTTCATTTACTTTTCTACTCATTCATTCCGTGAACATCTTATTGAGTGATTTCAATGTGTCAAGCATGAGGTTAGACCTTGAGCAAGTAATTGAATTATTCATCCTCTTCTCTCAACCTACTACTACATCCAAGGTACATCAGTTCTAATCCTAAATATTTTAAGATTGTATTCCTCCCCTCTTAAATCCCTACCATAAACCCTCATTCTTTGTTTTGTATGTTTCTAATATGCCTTCCATTATAAAAGAGACCATAATAAAACTTAGTCTGTCAGTCTCTGACTTCTATTTTCTATTTCTCTAGCTCATCTAGGATAAAGCACAAACTCTTAATCTGTTCAGGGTCTAGCTGCTGACTCTCCAGTCTAATTTCTGACCACATTTTCTTATATACACCCTATCCTTTGGGTTCTACTGAAATATTTAAACCTCATTTCCCAATATAGTACTCTTGCCTGGAAAGCCCTTGCTTCAGCACAGTTTTCATACTGACTTTGTCTCCTGTGTGCCCTCTCCACCATGCTGCTCTGACCTGAGCATGGATCACTTTGTATTGGGTCTATTTACTTTTAAGCATTCTCCCACTAGAATGCAAATCATTTGAAGCCTGATGCAGAGAAGATGACAAAGCTTTGTTGAGTGAATAAGTAAAAAAGTGAATAAAATATAGTCTTTGTCCATGTAGAATTTATAATATGGTATCTAGTGTCTGTGTGCAATGTTATATATGAGTCTACTATATATAATAGACTTCAAATAGAGAACATATTTTGGAAAAGCCTTAATGCTGTATAAATTTATGTCAATTTTATCTCAAACTGGGGAATAAAAGAAAAGCTGGTCTCAATTGTGTCAATTTGAGACTAGACTAAAACTAGAAACTCTCTGGTTCATGACCATAGTTTCTGATACTTCTGTCAACATGGCTTTGAGTCTTTAAATCCCATCTTGTTTCCTCATCTTCCATGGCTGACTTGGGTAGAGCAGTACTTGTATTGAAACAATATGATAAACCTATTACTACTCAAAAGGAAATTGCACTTAAGACCATAATTGGTAAAATTGTTGGAAAGGTATTATTAATAATAACAAAAATACTAAATACAAATATGATACTTCTCTATCTCTGTTGTTAAATAATATTAGAAGGCTCCCCTAATATGTAAATACCACTAGCTGATAGATTGATGTGTAATAGAGAAAGGGATGTATAGACATATATGATTGAAGTGATTTTCTTTGACAGATCAGTAACAGGCTTAAAGTAAAATCATAATACATTAGGTAATTTTGGTAAGATTCTCTGCTCACTGCCTGATAGTTCATAAAATTCCTACTAGAATCAATTACTTAATACATTTTTATATCAATTATATAATTTCTATTTTCCAAATGTCTGATAGCTTTTCTAAATATAATCTTTCATAAAAAGAAATTTAAAAAAAAAGGAAATTCAAGGTCTCATCAGGTCAACTATGGTGCACATATATATCTGACAATTTTTTTTTAATTTGTGTCAGGTTACAACCTATTACAATGTGCTTTAACATAAAAACTCATTTGATTTTCACAGAGGCAGATCCCCTGCCACACCAACTTGGGAAGTCTCAATGGCTAGAATGTAATGTTTTGCTAAACTAGATTATAAGAACCCATTCATTTCGCTGTATCAGAGAATATTTTCTATTTATTACATTTTCCTTGTCTATGTCTGAATTCTTTTTTTCTTTTTAATCCCAAAGTTTGCTTTTATTTTATATATATGCCTATTAGTGCAATAATGATTTCAGGAGTAGTTTCCAGTGCTCATCCCAACAAGTGTCTTCATTAATGCCACTTACCCATTTAGTGTCCAAATTCTTATAGATGCTAGATATTAACCTGGTTTTAAAAATGTCTATTGAACAAGTAGATGTTTGATTCATATTTGTTTCTTTTTCATTTAACATGACTAGGGTTGTACTGTTTCTCTTTAAGCCTCTGAATCATCAGCTGTATACCAGCTGCAAAATATATTAACTATGCAAAGGCTTAGTTTGCTCATTCGTAAAATGAGTACATAAATAATATATAAAATATGGGATTGAAAGGAGGAACATGGCCGATAGTAAAATCATCCAAAGGATACACTGAGATAACAGCTACATCTGAAAATTACCTGAATACACGGAACAGATCTTCTGCAGCTGATGTGTAGACAGCCACATCAAAAGGGGTAGGAGGGCAAAGACATACTTGACCTACACAGAAACAAACACAGACAAAATGAGGTGACAGGAATATGCCCCAAATGAAAGAATAAGGCAAAATCACAGTAAAGGAGCTAAATGAAACAAGGATCAGCAATATGCCTGATAAAGAACTCAAAGGAGTGGTCATAGAGATACTCATCAGAAATAAATAGAGTAAATGAACTCAATGAGAACTTCAACAAAGCAATAGAAAATAACAAAAGAACTAGTCAGAACTGAAGACTACAATAACCAAAATGAAAAACAGACTAAAGGGAATCAGTGGATTAGGAGTTGTAGAAGAAAAGATCAGCAATCTTGGAGAAAGGGTAATAAAAAGCAACAAAGCTGAATAGCAAAAAGAACAATAATAAAATTAAGAACTTTGATACATCAAACATAATAACATTTACATTACAGGGATTCCAGAAATAGAAGAGCAGCAGAAAACGTATTTGAAGAAATTAATGTGGGAAAGGAAAATAGACACCTAGGTCCAGGAAGTCAAGAGAGGCCCAAATAAGATGATACCAAGGAGGTCCACACCAGGATTCATGATAAAGAGTGCATTTTAAATGCAGAAAGATAAAGGGAAACCATTACATACACTGATAACCCAAAAAGCTATCAGCTGCTTTTTCAGCAGAATTTTTTTAGGCCAAATTGGGAGTAGCATGATATATTCAAAGTGATGGGAGAACTAACAAACCCACAACCAAGAATACCCTACCTGGCAAGGTTATCATTCAGAACTGAAACAAAGAATTTTGCAGACAAAAGTTAAAGGATTTTTATCACAATTAGACCAGCCTTTTAAACAATATTAAAAGGAATTCTTTTTTAATGTTTATTTTTTGGAGGGAGACAAAGTGCAAGCAGGGGAGGGGGCAGAGAGAGAGGGAGACACAGAATCTGAAGCAGGCTCCAGGCTCTGAGCTGTCAGCACAGAGCCCAACATGGGCTCGAACTCACCAGCAGTGAGAGATCATGACCTGAGGTGAAGTCAGAGGCTTAACCGAATGAGGCACCCAGGCACCCCTAAAGGGAGTTCTTTAAATACAAAGAGGTTATAACTAGAAGAAAATTATTAAAGGAAAAAATTTCAGAGGTAAAAGCAAACATACACTAAATGTAGTGGATTTATTACAGTACAGAGGTGAAAACACTAAAGTACTAAAATCAATTATATCTACAAAACTAATACACAAAATAAAAGGATGTAAAATACGAGATTATACACATAAAACAAGGGGGTAAAAATTTAATGCTTTCAGAATGTGTTTGAATTTAAGTGATTAAGATGCCACATACAAACCCAACAGTAATCACAAATCAAAAACCTTTAATAGATCCACAAGAAGTTTAAAAAATACCATTAAAGCCATCAAACCACAAGAGAAGAAAGAAGAAATACAAAGCCAACCAGAAAACAATTAACAAAATGTCCTAAGCATATATATATCAATAATTACTTTAACTGTAAATGGACTAAATGCTCCAATCAAAAGACACAGGGTAGCAGAATGGATTAAAAAAAAAAGACTCACTTTAGACATAAGACACAAAGTGAAGGGATGGAAAAAGATAGTCTATGCCAATGGAAGTGGGGGGGGGGGGTAACAGGTTAGCAATACCTGTTTCAGAAAAAAATATGCTTTATTTTTATTTAATTTTTAATTTAATTTTTAATTTTAGAGAGCACGAATGAACACACAAGTGGCAGAGAAAAGAGAGAATATTAAGCAGGCTCCATGCTCAGCATGGAGCCCAATGTGGGGCTCCATCCCACAACCCTGGGTCATGAACTGAAATCAGGAGTTGGATGTTCAACTGACTGAGCCACCTAGGCACCCCCAGACACAACATACTTTAAAGCAAAGATTGCAGCGAGAGACAAAGAAGGGTACTTCACATCTAAATGAACTAGAAAAAGAACCACAAACCCCAAAGTTAGTAAAGAAACAAAACAATAAAATAGACTAAAAACAAACAATAGAAAAGATCAGTGAAACCAAGAGCTGGTTCTTTGATAAACCTTTAGCCAGACTCAAAGGACTCAAATCAGAGATGGAGGAGAAATAACTGATACCACAGAAATGGTAGATGGATCATTGTAAGAGGATGTAACAATTGTAAATATTTATGTACCCAACATAAGAACACCTAAATACATAAAATATTAACAAAAGAAGAAATTGACAGTAATACAATGACCATTAGAGGAATTTAATATCCCATTATCAATAGATCTTCCAGACAGAAAAATCAACAAGGAAACCGTGGCCTTGAATGACACATTAGACCAGATAGACTAACAGATATATATACAATATTCCATCAAAACCAGCAAAATACATATCTTTTCAAGTGCACATGTAACATTTTCCAGGATAGATCACATGTTAGGCCATGGAACAAATCTCAATAAATTTAACAAGACTGAAACCACATCAAGCATCTTTTCCAAGCACAATGGCATGAAACTAAAAATCAATTACAAGAAAGAAAATGGAAAAAACACAAACATGAGGAGGCTAAACCACATGTTCTAAAGGATTTTAGAATACACGGAGACCAAAGAACATTAAAAAAAACATCAGAGGTGCCTTGGTGGCTCAGCTGGTTAAGCGTCCAACTTTGGCTTAGGTCATGATGTCACGGTTCATGAATTTGAGCCCTGCATCTGGCTCTCAGCTATCAGCATGGAGCCCACTTTGGATCCTCTGTTTCCCTCTCTCTCTCTGCCCCTCCCCCCCAAAATAAATATTAAAAAACAAAACAACAATGTTTCACAATCTACAGGACCCAGCAAAAGCAGTTCTTAGAGGGAGATTTGTAGTGATGCAGACCTATTATAAGAAAAAAGAAAAATCTGTATCAGACCAACCTTACACCTAAATGAACTGGAAAAAGAACAAGCAACCCAAAGTTGGTAGAGGAATGAAATAATGAATATTGGAGAAAAAATTAACAAGATAGAAAAGATCAATGAAACCAAGTACTATTTGAAAAGATAAAATTAATACATCTTTAGCTAGACTTAAAAACAAGAATCAAATCAGAGATGGAGGAATAACTAATACCATAGAAATACAAAAAATTATGAGACCATTATGACAAATTATATGTTAATAAATTGGACAATCTAGAAGAAATGGATAAATTCCTAGAAACTGAATTAGGAAGAATTAAGAGACTGCTTACTACTAACATAATTGTATCATTAATCAAAAAGTTCCCAACAAATACAAGTCCAGGACCAGATGGTTTCACAGGTAGATGAATTCTACAAAACATTTAATGAATAGTTAATCCATATTCTTTGCAAACAATTCCCCAAAAATGGAAGAAAAATTTCCAACTTCATTCTACAAGGACATTATTCAGATGTCAAAACCAGACAAAGACACTTCAGAAAAAGGAAGCTACAGGCCAATACGCCTGATGAACATAGAGGCAAAAATTCTCAACAAAATATTAACAAACCAAACTGAACAATACATTAAAAAAATCATTCACCATGATCAAGTGGGATGTATTCCAGGGAATGTAAGTGTGGTTCCATATTCACACATCTATGGTGATACAACACATTAACCAAAAAACAAAACAAAAAAAAAGACGGGGGGGGGGGATAGAAACCATATAACTATCTCAATAGATGCAGAAAAAGCATTTGACAAATACAGTGTTCATTCATGATAAAAACTCAAAGTTTAGAGGGAACCTACTTCAACATAATAAAGGTCATATAACAACAAAACTACACCTAACATCATACTCAATGATTAAAAACTGAAGGTTTACTTCTAACATCAGGAACAAGACAAGTATGTTCTCTGTTTTGTTTTTTTGTTTTTTGTTTTTTTTTAATGTTTAAAGAGAGAGAGAGAGACAGCATGAGCAAGGGAGGGGCAGAGAGAGAGAAGGAGACACAGAATCTGAAGCAGGCTCCGGGTTCTGAGCTGTCAACACAGAGCCCAAAGTGGGGCTTGAACTCACAAACTGAGACCATGACCTGAGCTGAAGTCGGACACGTGACCAAATGAGCCTCACAGGTGCCCCAAGTATGTTCTCTTTCACCACTTTTATTCAACATAGCACTCAAAGTCCCAGCTGTAGGAATCAGACAAGAAGAAAGAAAAACATCCAAATTTGTAAGGAAGAAAAACTGTCCCTATTTGCAGGTGACATCATGCTATATATATAGAAAATCCTAAAGACTCTACCAAAACACTATTAGAAGTAATAAATGAATTCAGTAAAACTGTAGGATAAAAAATTAGTACATACAGAAATCTGTTTCATTTATATACACTAATAACACAGTAGCTGAAAGATAAATTGAGAAAACAATCCCATTTACAATTGCACCAAAACGAATAAAATACTGGGATAATTTTAACCAAGTAGGTGAAAGACCTATACTCTGAAAACTGTAAGATGCTGATGAAAGAAATTGAGGAAAATGCACATGGAAAGATGTACCATCCACACCGATTGGGAGAATTAATATTATTAAAATGTTCATACCACCCCAGGCCTTTTAGAAAATCAATTCAGGGGTTCCTGGGTGGCTCAGTTGGTTGAGTGCCCAACTCTTGATTTCAGCTCAGGTCATGACCCCAGGGTCGTGGGATAGAGCCCTGTGTCAGCCTCCAGCTGATTATGGAGACTGCTTAAGATTCTTTCTCTCCTTCTCCCTCCACTCCTCTGCTCATGCTCCCTCTCAAAAACATTTGCAAAAAAGGAAATTCAATGTAATCCCTATCAAAATGCCAGTGCCACTTTTATAGAACCAGAACAAATCTTAAAATTTGTATAGAACTCCCAAAGACCCTAAATAAGGTCTTTCTCAAAAAGCAATTTTGAGAAAGAACAGCAAAGCTGGAGGCATCACCTTCCCAGATTTGAAGATACACTACAAAGCTACAGTTATCAAAATGGTATGTATGGTACTGGCACCAAAACAGACACAAGGATCAATGGAACAGGATAGAGAGCCTAGAAATAAATTTATACAGTCAATTAATATATGATAAAGGAGGCATGAACATGCAATGAAGAAAGTCTTTTTAACAAATAGTATTGGGAAAACTGGAGAGCTATGTAAAAATGAAACTAGACAACTTTCTTACAGCATGTGCACACACACACACACCTCAAAACCTCAAAATGGGTCAAAGACCTGTATGTGAGACCTGACACCGTCAAACTCCTAAAAGAAAACATAGACCGTAATCTCTTAGACACAAGCATTGGCAGCATATTTATGGATATGTTTCCTCAGGCAAGGGAAACAAAAATAAATTATTGGGATTACATCAAAACAAAAGTTTTGCCCAGCAAAGGAAATCATCAACAAAACCAGAAGGCAATGCACTGAAAGGGAAAAGTATGTGCAACTGATATATCCAAAAAAGGGTTAAAAAATATATATTATATATGTATATATTATATATATTATACATAAAATATACATATGTAATATATATATTATATATACATATATATGTGTGTGTGTATGTGTGTGTGTGTGTGTATATATATATAAATATATGTATATATATATATAAATATATGTATATATATATATATATGTATATATATATATAAATATATGTATATATATATATATATGTATATATATATATATATATATATATAAAGAACTTTAAGCCCAATACCAAAAAGAACATCCCCAAATAATCTCATTAAAACGGGCAGAGGACCTGAAAAGACATTTTTCCAAAGAAGGCATATAGATGACAGACACACAAAAGATGCCCAACATCACTAATCATTGAGAAAAGGCAAATCAAAACCACAATGTGATATCACCTCACCCCATTCACAATCCTTAGCGTAAGAAATACAAGAGGGGCACCTGGGCTGCTCAGTTAAGTGTCCAACTCTGGCTCAGGTCATGATCTCATGGTTCATGAGTTCTAGCCCTGCTTTGGGATCTTTGCTAGCAGTGCAGAGCCTGCTTCAGATTCTGTCTCCTCCTCTCTGCCCCTCCTCCACTGGTGCTTTGTCTCTCTGTCAAAAATAAACATTAAAAAAAATACAAGAAATAACAAGTGTTGATAAGGAAGTGGAGAAAAGGGGACCCTCATGCACTTTTGTTGGGAATGTAAATTGATGCAACCGTTGTAGAAAATAGTATAGACATTTCTCAAAAAATTAAAAATAGAAATACGATATGATCCAGTAATTTTAATAGTATTTACCCAAAGAAAATAAAAACCACTATTTGGAAAAGATATATGTACCCCTATCCTTTGTAGAATTATTAACAAGAGCCAAGATATGGAAGCAACCCAAGTTTCCATCAACAGATGAATGGATAAAAGATTATATATATGTGTGTATACATATGTATTATCTATGTGCACCTATATGTATATATGTGTATAAATGTGTATGTTTTGTGTACATATATGTGTACATATAAATATATACACAATAGAATATTACCCATAAAGAGGAATGAGATTTTGTCATTTGTGACAACACGGGTGGACCCTGAGGATATTATGCTAAGTGAAATAAATCAGACAAAACCAAATACCATGTGACTTCACTTATGTGTGGAATATAAAAATAAAATGAACAAACCAAAAAACAAATAGACCCTTAAGTACACAGAACTAATGGTTGCCAGAGGGGAATGGGATGGGCAAAATCAATGACAGGGATTAAGAGTTACAAGCTTCTAGTTATAAAATAAACTGTGGAGATGAAAAGTACAGCACAAATATAGTTGATAATATTATAATCTGACAGATGGTGGGTACCGTAATATAAAATTATTTAATCAATGTGTTGTATTCCTCAAACTATTATATCAATTATACTTTAAAAATTTAAAAAAAACATAACATTTAAGTGGTTATGAGATAATCCATGTGAAATTCTGATCACACTAATAAGCAAAATTTTAAAAAGTGAATGAAATGGAAACTATTGTTTTTTTTTTTAATATATATATTTTTTTCAACGTTTATTTATTTTTGGGACACAGAGAGACAGAGCATGAACGGGCGAGGGGCAGAGAGAGAGGGAGACACAGAATCGGAAACAGGCTCCAGGCCCTGAGCCATCAGCTCAGAGCCCGACGCGGGGCTCGAACTCACGGACCGCGAGATCGTGACCTGGCTGAAGTCGGACGCTTAACCGACTGTGCCACCCAGGCGTCCCTGAAACTATTGTTTTCTTTAAGCAAATAGTTTGGTTCCAATCATTTCAATCATTTTGCTGTTTACTTAGGAAAATGTAAATAAGAATATATTTACATCTCAAAGTTAAAGGTGAGTGGATACTAGGGGGCGGTCTAGTGACTCCTCTGCATAGTTTTTTTAAATTTTGTCTTTAAAAGGGCTACTTATTGAGGCGCATGGTTGGTTGAGGGTCCTCTTGATTTTGGTTCAGGTCATGATCTCATGATATGTGAGATCAAGCCCTGGGTCAGGCTCTGTGCTGACAGTGTGGATCCTGTTTGAGATATTCCCTCCCTCCCTCCCTCCCTCAAAGTAAACAAAACATTAAAAAAAATAAAAGGCTTATGTACTGGTCTAAAGATCAATCTTCTAAAGGCACAATTAGAGGTGGAAAGATCCAAAGGCAATTAGGTGGGTTGCAGAGTGGCTCTCAGGAGGAAAAATGAGGTAACACTGCCGTTTGTGTTTATGTACAGTTTGTCAACCAAAATCTCTATGGCTACATGTATAGAGTGTTTACTGAGGGTCATAAGTGCTGAACAACATGGAATTTGGGTCAGAGTAACTTGGGTACAAATCTTAGTTCGTTATACCATATTACCTGTTTGATCTTTTTTTCACTTTTAAATTTTATTTAAATCCAAGTTGGTTAACATTTAGTGTAATAATGATTTCAGGAGAATTTAGTAAGTCATCACTTCCATATAACCCAGTACTCATCCCAACAAGTGCCCTCCTTAATGCCCATCACTCATTTAGTCCATCCTCCCACCCACCTCACCTCTAGCAATCCTCTGTTTGTTCTCTATATGTAAGAGTCTCTTATGGTTTTTCTCTCCCTCTGTGTTTATCTTATTTTTCCTCCCCTTCCGCTATGTTCTTTTTGATTTAAGTCGAGATACTTTCCTCATCTAAAAAAGGGAGATAACACTGTTCAATTTCATGAAGATTCATTTGATAAGATATACATTAAAATATATATGGTCTCCTGCACATAGTGGCTGACTTGATAGGATTCGTTTAAGGGAAGAAACTACTATCTCCTTTCATTCACACACATCAAATTGCCTTTAGCTTCCAATAATCTGGCTCATAGCAACTCAGCTTTATACCTGGTCCCACACCTCTACTGTATACCTGTGTGCTATAAAAAAGGAAACCAAACCACATACACACAATGAAATGGGCAAAGATGGGAACTTCCTAGTCAGATATATGTGTGTTCAAATCCTGGCACCACATTACCAGCCTCAGATTACTAAGAAATTGGTTTCACTTGGCTAACTCTTAGATTCATTATCTCTTAATGGGACTTAATGTGAGCCTATTTTCTAGTGCTGTTGGGAAATTTGGAAATAATCCTTGTGAAGAACCTGGAATAAAGCGGACACTAACAGCGGTCTCTGATCTTCTTACTTGGTCTATTCCACCTATGATAGATTGATTTATATATAAATAGCAAAATAGTATATGTGTCAGTGGCAAAATAGATCTCAGAGGTGGAGAGCAGCTTGGACTGGTTAGTGAAGACATGCAAAGCAGGACAAGGTTTGGACTTAAAGCAGGGTGCAGGATGGATCAAGTCAGTCAGTGCAACATGTAGGATAGCCTGGAGCTTTGATGGTACATTAAAACAGCTGTAAAAGTGGGTTTTTCTTTTCTGTTTTAAAAAACATCAACCAGAATTATTTAGCCAGATAGTGTTTGCATTAACCAAAAAGCAGCCCTGCCTGCATAGCTACTATTGGTTGAATTAGATGCAATCTAACTATCAAGTCTTGGTTCATTATGCAGGACAGATATTATATAAAAAGTGTATAGATTTTTATGAACAAATACTGTATCCTGCAGATGTGGATGTCTTGTTTGTAGATTATTAATTCATTCATACACCAAACAAGTATTTCTAGGGTGTCTGTGTTAAACTCTAAAATGAGTTCTGAAGGCCCCAAGATAAAGAAGATGGAGTCCTTGTCATGAAGGATCCCAAAGTCATGTCAGAGTGTCAGATTTATTTATTTTTTATTTTTTTATAAAGAGACTTAAAATTTTTTTAACATTTATTTATTTTTGAAGGAGAGACAGAGTGCAAGCAGGGGAGGGGCAGAGAGAGAGACACACACAGAACCTGAAGCAGCCTCCAGGCTGTGAGCTGTCAGCACAGAGCCCAAAGTGGGGCTCGAACTTTTGAACCATGAGATCATGACCTGAGCCTGTCAGACGCTTAACTGATTGAGCCACACATTTACCTTGAGTGTCAGATTTATAAACATACAATTGCAATACAAAAAGGTGGGGGCAATGATGAGACATGTCCAGGTATTTTGGCAGTATAATGTAATTCCTGATTCAATTCTTGGTGGGTTGTAAAAAATTTCAAAACTAAATCTTGAGTCAGAAGATAGTAAAGAGTTAGGGAAGCCAAACAGAGAGAAAAGGCATTCCCGGCAGAGGACACTGTGAGCAAAATCACAGTGGCATATAATATGTATGTGTGGAAAATGTTTGTTGTTGTGAGAACATAAATATAAGGAGTAGTTGTATCAGGCAATCTCGGAGGGCTTTACAGACTGGGCAAAGGATCTTGGAAACTAGATTCTAAAAATACAGCTTTTTAGGGGTGCTTGGGTGGCTCAGTCAGTTAAGTGTCTGACTTCAACTCAATCATGATCTCAGGGTCCATGAGTTGGAGCCCCACATCAGGTTGTGTGGTGACAGCTCAGAGCCTGGAGCCTGCTTTGGATTCTGTCTCCCTCTCTCTCTGTTCCTCCCCTGCTCACACTGTCTCTTCTTCAAAAATAAACTTAAATTTTTTTTTAATAAAATAAAAATACAGCTTTTTAATAAGTGGGTTTTGCACTTTAGAAAGATTATTTGGTGATGGTTATGTGAAAAGTGCATTTGAGGAAGAACACAGCAGTGGTTATTTTATTGGTGAATGAGAGAGATAAGAGAGAGAACACTGGCAGTCAAAGTGGGAATGAATCAGAAGATTCTAATTCAAAGGAGATTTAGACAATATAATCTGGAGGAATATAGTGAGTTATTAAATGTTAGGACTGAGCAAAAGACAGGAGTGTGCACATCTCTGTTTCTAGCTTTAGTGCCCAATCACTTATGTAATTACTTATTCTAGATCTACTCTATCATAAACTTCATAATAGCAGGAACTAGATATGCTCATCCCTTGCTATTTACAGCATTTCACAATTCCTAGCATGTATGGATGCTCAGTGTTTGCTAAGTTAGTGAATAATATAAAATGCAGGATGATGAGATGGTTTAAAGAGAGGAAAATGATGAAACTCATATTGGGAGGGTTGCTCATACAGGATTGCAAATTCCTATGAAATATGCAGATGGAGATAATAGCAGGTGTGCATGTATGTGGTCAACAGGGAGGAGCAGGTCAGAATTAATTAAAATTCTCCAATAAGTAGATACCTTTTATATAGGTAGATCTGTTCTTTACTGATGATCACTGAAATCAGAACGCATTTCCTCATTGGTCAAGTGAATTTTTTTCCCCCACTTAATTGATTTCTGGACAGAAATACTCCTTTAGTACATGGAATGAAAGAGATTTTCAACTATACTGCTTAGATTCCTGCTTTATGAAAAACTATACAATCTGGGAAATAAGTCTAGGTTTCAGAGGTTTGGACATGAATTTTAATTTACCTCAGGAAAGTTCTAAGTTAGTCCTGAAAGGGATAAAAAAAAAAAGTTCCTTGCATAGATAGGGAAAAACAAGGCAAAAAGCAAAATAAATGCATTTGGAAACTGACCAAGACTGATGATTTCATGTTAAATGTTAATTTGAGTTGTACTCAGGAAAAGCTGTAAGTAGGGGTATTGGAATCTACAGCAAACCTGACATAAAATACTCAACCACATTGCCACCACATTCTCAGTTTAAGACAATGAGGCTACAGAATCAAATACAAGCGAAGTCTAAGGTCATCATCAAAGAAGTTTCATCTACAGTGCTAACTCCACTTTGCTAGCAGTAGCTGTATTGATTAGTGATGTCTGCCATGGGCATGGGAGAGCGATTGATAGTGCTTGGGTCACGTATTTGCCATTGCTGATGTAGAGAAAAACAATATAAATATAGAATCAAATCAATCACTGAACCTCAGGAAGGACCTTATAAGTCATTTGATGGTGGGATTCATTTCACAACATGCATGTCAGATGGACATTCCATAGAGTCCTCTGAAAATAAAGGTGTTTCTCTTAAAAAGCTGATTTCATATTTGAACAACTATAATTAGAAAATTCTTCTTTAAACTAAGGGGAAAGCAGACTTATTTTAACCTTAGTCTATTGTCTCAAGTTGTTTTAATGATACAGAAAAAGCTTAATCTTTAAGGTGAAATAATATCCATAGAATATGCTCAGAAGTAATTGAATTATCTGACTTTTCTCTTTCAAAACATAGGAAATCATTATGTAATCAAAATGTTGATTAAGTAATCAGGCACCATAGAATTTTATCTCCTGCTATCCATTTGGACAATGAAGAGACTTCCCCTTTAAGAGATAAATATTTAAGGCAATCCTGGGGTGTCCTTGCATGTTCATTTAAGGGATTTTTACCAATCTACATTTATTGAGACCTACTGTCTGCTTAGTATTAGGTTTGGTTTCTTTTAAAGGTAAGTATCTAGGTGTACCTGCCTTCATGAAGCTTTTCATATACCCTGCAATGGTTTCACCTTCTCTTCCCTTATCTGGAGCATTTCTAATTGATTAGAAATTAGTTACCAACAGTATGTTCCTGAATTTTAAGACCTAAGGAGGTTGTCCTCAGAAAAGACCCTGAAGAGTTGTCTTAATCTCACTTACAGTCAATGAGTTGATTCAGGTGTAAAGTTGTGTTCTTTTCTTCTCATTCTCCTTTGATCCCCAAAAGGAATCCATAAGGCTCTCCATGTCACAGTGCCCTGTGCTCTTGACAAGGTGACAACCATAGGTATTTCCTTATTAAAAGGAAGTCACATTTTATATCGCATGTTCCAATTCTTTCCTGACCATGCCTTATTGGTCCAGGGGTGGCCATCTAACCTAAAGAAAGACAATTGATAGGTTAAACCATAGCTTATAATATACACTGGTACAAGAACTCAGTCCAATAGAGAATGATGATTTCATAGACCAAATAGATCCCTTTGGGGACATGAACTGTAGATATGAGCTGATGGTTGTTTAGTTGATTCTGGTAGAAGAAAAGGGAATACATCATGAAGAGTAGACCCAGGAGAAGAACTGAGTTACATTGGTGACAGAGAGCCTCAATGTAAGAGTGAATGGATGCCTGCTTTTAAGGGCCCATTGAATTACCAGAGGTGTCCTTTGACTACTGAAGTTATTATTCTGTTTTAAAAATGGTCCCATCTTTATGAGGCTTGACCATAGAACTGATTCTTATTATCTATATTCCATTTGTGTACTTATACACAAAATGATTCTACATTCACACCAACTTTTAAAACAAACGAGACTATTTCCTAATTGGCCATAAAAGTTTACCTAAGGTACATTTACTTCGCTTATCTAAGGCACATTTACTCCAAACATGACAGGGAGTAACTCATCATGCAGCACCTTAAGAGACCCCAATAAAAGAAGATTCACACATGCAGCACTGTGCCCTAAGGAGTGACAGTGACAAATGACCGTGCCCAACGGAGAATAATAAAAACTGTGACCCATCTCATATAAAGAACATCTGACACAAGCTTAAGAAAATAAAAAGCTTAGGAGCTATGGCAGCTAACTTCAAATATGCGAAGACTGATACAAAAAGAGGGCTTCAGATTTGTTCTATATGTACAAAAACAACAGAAATAAGATACATGCATGGAAGCACATAAACATGGGTTTGTTTAAATGTAAGTATTATGGCATTTCAACCCATTCCAACACTATGATCGACCCCAATCCACCCCTACCCTAGTGCTTCCTAAAAAGAATGGGCTGGATGCTTCATGTAATAAGTTCTCTGTTACTACAAGAGTTTTAAAGAGGCTGGGTGTTTATTTCTCTTTCATACTAGAGAGGTTGTTTCTGCATGAATGAGACATTGAAAGAGGTAAGTAACAAGTTTGCTTCCAATCCATGACTCCATATCAAATGGCTTCTAGTTTTTAAAACTAAGAATTGAACTCATGAATAAATTTTCAGTGTTAAAGCTCAGATAAAATAAAAGCAGTAATTCTACTAGAAAAGTTGGACACCAACCGTAATCATAGACAAGAAAACCAAGCACCACCTAAAGAGAATAACTCACTGACATAAGATCATTTGTCTCTAAAGTTATGATTTGTGCAGCTGTTTTTAATTTTTAACAGATCTCCAAAGATGAAAAGGTCTATATTAGGGCAAGAAAGTGCCAGAAAAAAAGCTTTTTTAAAATTGTTAGCCTTACTGCAGATGGAAAGGTATCAGGTTTTATCTATAAGCCTTAGGTCTGTTCTAATTCAAAATAATAATATTCCAAAATTATTCCAAACAGTATATTTGATAGATTAAAAATAATCTAGCAAGGTCTAAAGTGTTTCATTAGTTGTAGCCTTATGAAGCAAGAAAGCATTAGATTAGAAAAGACAACTTCAGTAGAATTTGTAGGCTGATTTTAATGTAATCATTCAGTTGATGTAAAAATATTAACTAAGCTTATTAAGTAAAATTGCTATTGAAAATATTGAATAGTAATGAAGAATAAAGAACTCAAGAATTTTTATTTGGATAGAGTATAGCAAAGAATAGAAAAAAGAGATCAGCAGGACATATGTCATACATATCCTTACTGGCTACTTAATGATGTTTGGGGAACTTATCCTGTGCGTTCCCAGACTCTCTCCATCTCCCAATGAAAAAGAAAAAAGTCTATATTCTATTAACAAGGTAAAGAAAACACCAACATCTAAGCCTTGTAAGTAAATGATTAAAGTTCACTAGCCCTTATGCCCTTCCCCTTTGTCCTTCTCAACTTCCTCCTCCTCCTTCTTCCTCAGTTAACTTAGTATTTCAAGAGATGATATAATTTAAATGGTGTAGTGGTGGTCTTTAGGACTATGCACACATACTGTATCTTTTTCTTTAGCTCTGCCAGTAATTAGATGTGGCCATTTCTTGACCAATGACTTTGAACACAATATATGTATCACTTTGGGACTAGAGTATCTATTTGCTGTGTTAAACCCTCTGGAACTCTCTTTCCTTTCTGTCACAGCGATACTAAGTTTCCCATTTTGCCTGGGTAGTGAATAAGTACAATCAGGACACAAAGGGGTATCTCTGGGTGACCCACATCACACATGCCGCGTGAATAATTGGGGCTCGGGGAGGGGAATGAAAGACCAAAAAAACTTTGTTTTATCCAATTGAGAGTTTGGAGTTGTTTTAAATATAAAGATCCTGGCTGATACAATTGTAGATATTAAAACTTGCTTCCTTAGGGAACATTGTTAAGTACGAAAAAAATTTAGGAAGGCTAGCGAGGGAAGCATTCTCCCTCCCACTCTGACCAAAGTATTGTGAATTGTGGACTTAGGAGTAAGATTGGATAGGTCTTTGACCTCTGGCTGTGTTAGTCTCTGATGAAGAGTGGAGAGAAGAGCCTTTAAGTCTGAACTTAAACAATGTAAGCACTTCAAGACATCTTCAGGTTGGTGGCACCAGCTCTGGCCAACTGGGCTGAAAAACAATACTTGTTTGGATGAGCAACGTGGGAAATTTCCTGTCATTATAGAAATTAAAACCCTGCCTCGGTTTCTTTTAGCTTTAAAGTCCAGAGACAATCTCATCCAAGTAGTTGTTGATAGAGAAGTATGCTTATAATAAAAATCCACTCTGCTCCATGTAAGTACAGTGGTGGAGAGGCAAGCTTTTAGTGTCTAACACCCCTCCCACCATGAATGCTGGAGAATTAACTTTGAGAGGAAGAAAAGAAAATATTGTATTAAAAAATAACTAGGGATACTTTATGTGTAAGCAAAGAGGAAGAAAGTATTTATGAATTTGTGACTGAAGTTGTTTCTGAGTCCTGGGGTCCACTGTTATCAATAGATGTAGTTCCCACGGAGATCAAGGAAATATAGAGCACTTAACAAGCCAATTGGAATGAACATTGAACCTCATGTATTTGCATATTATTTTCAATAATTAGCCAACA
The DNA here is from genome assembly GCF_022837055.1 of Prionailurus viverrinus. Classification (NCBI taxonomy): domain Eukaryota; kingdom Metazoa; phylum Chordata; class Mammalia; order Carnivora; family Felidae; genus Prionailurus; species Prionailurus viverrinus. The sequence goes on along the minus strand of NC_062568.1, from coordinate 165,202,160 downwards.
CTTTAAAAAACAAATTAAGAAGGCAGAAGCAGTTTAACTTAGTGGAAATAGCACTAGAGAGAAATTCAGCAAGTTTATGTGTTTGTCCTAGGTCTGCTACAGATTAGCAAGGTGACCTTGGGCATGTCACTAACCCTCATCAATACTCAGTTTCCCCAGTTGCAAAATAAGTGAGTTGGATCCAGATGATGTCTAAAATCCTTATAGCTACTGAGTGCTGAGATTCTCTGATCCCTTTGATTTGGAGTTTATTCCCTAGTCTGACATAAACTAGCTTGAGCAAGTCAGTTAGTATTTCTGGACTTCATTTGCCTCCTGAGAATAATAATAGCTTATCTGCCTGAAGGAAGGGGCTGGAACACATTATCTCTCAAAGTCCCTTCCAGTCCTAACATATTTTTCTATGAAATAAATATTTCAGGAGTTCATTATTATGTCTGTTAATGTTTCCACCAGTAGTGTTGATAGGAGCCATATGAATTTTGGGAGGGTGAAATAGCAGGGAAGTAAGAAAGAGAAGTTAAAAAGGAAGAGTTAAAAAAAAGGATAAGATGATGAGAGATGAAAGTGATAAGGGTGGGGATGGAGAAGAACTGGCACTGACCTTTGCTTTATCTATTGTTTGAGATTCTTTCAGAGTAAACAAAACAGCAGTAAAAACATGTATGACCAAAATCAAACTGGTAAAAAATAAAGAGAATTCCTTGCCTTGCATATCTTATGGGTTCTGAAATAAGGCAGCATCAGGCATAGTTTCAACTAGAGGCTCGTGGCTCATTGGGACTCCAATTTTTCTCTAAATTTCTCTTGGAATTGATTTCAACTGATTGAGCAGTTGATTTTATTCTCACCCTTAATTCCCTCATGGAGGCAAAAATGGCTAAAGCATTTTCAGGCTTCATGTATACACATTATGCTGTCCACAAAGAGAGAGAGGAATTTTATTCCTGCATATAAAGGAAAGATGCCAGAATTCACTCCTATTTGACCAGTTTGGATCACCTCCCCAGCCCTGAACCAATCTCTCCAGTCTGAAAAGCTGAAAGCATAGATTCTAGGGATCTCTAAGCAGGAAATGGAGGGTATTAGGAAGGGAAAAGGAAGAAATAGAAACTGAAGGAAAACCAAAAACTCTCAATGGTGCCTTGAAAAGGGGCTTTGCACAGGATTTAGAATCCAATTACCTTGGGTCTGGTTGCTTACTCTGAATGGTGGAGGAAACAGATACCTTCTTAAAATGAGGGATCAGAAGTTATCAGAATGTAGGCTCCATGAAGGCAGGAATTTTTATTTGTTTTTTACTAAAATACTGCATTCTCAGTGCCTAGAATGTTAACATGCACAAAGAAAGCCAATATGAATTGAATGAATTAATAGTTCTTACTCTTCAGGTTTTCTTTTTTTGTTTAATGTGAGACGTAAAGTGGACAATGCAGAGAAAGCACTTGGTACAGTGCCTAGCATAATAAGGTGCCAAGAAATAGTAGCCAACAGCAGCAACAATGTTAGATAGTAGAGATAATAGGGTAATGGAGCAAAGAGCAGTATCAGAAAATTTTGTTATATTCCAAAAGGTTAAAAGTATAGAAAAGACACAAAGCTCCAAAAATACAAGAACATTTCTCTTACAGACAGGAAGATGTAACCAAACCTTTTCTTGAAAAAAGTCTACACTTTGAGTCTAAAAGTAATTCACATGTTATCAAAAATAAATGGCAATGTCTAGTAATGACTAGCATTAATTCAATCACTTTGGGCTTAGACACAAATACTAGGTAAGACAGCTCTGAGTTAATACAAGAGCAAAACAATTAATAGCTGATATTTAGAGTATTAATTATATGTCAGGCACTGTTCTAAGACCTCACATATAATAATTTAATTTTCCAACAACCTTAGGTGGTAGTAGAATTACTCTTTTCATGATCAAGATGAAAAAATGGACATGGAGAGAGATCATATGACTTGGCCAAGTTTACACAGCAGGGAACTGGTAGAGCCCAGGCTCAAACTCACACTATTTTCAGATCTTTCTCTTAACCACTAGGGTCTACTTTATATGGGCCATTCATGAGAAGCCATGCCACTCTAAGGGGCTTAAACTTTTTTTCTGAAAACAATAGACGGTCCTTTGAAGTTTTAGAAGTATCAAATCCTCATTAAAGTAAATAAATGTTTAATGTTCACTACATTCCTTTTAGTGTGTGTAAAGAAAAAAGTTTATTCTTTTCACAGAAGGCATATAGGTAAACTTGAACTGGCATAGTTGAACTCAGCAATTGATAGTTGACAATAACATGAAAGTAATAATCTTTCACAAAGCACAGCAAATATGGTAAGTCCCAGTCAAGAATACATGTATCTCCACATCATCATGTAGTCACTATATCACATTTATCAGTCACTATCATTTATCATTTTATCTATCATTTATCAGTCACTATATTGTGTATTTGGAGACCATCGTGTCTTTTACGTTTAAGCTTATGTTAGAAATACTATAGTGAATGTGGGTGGGGGTGACAAAGTTTGGCTTATTTATTCCTTGGTCTGCAGTGTGCCCTCTCCCTATCACTTCTCTCTGTGGCGTCTGTTAGTAGAGGCAATTTGGGGGAGAGATGATTAACTTGATTTATTCAATTTGCTTACCTTCAACTCTGCATCTGGTGGTGGTGTGGAAAGAACATGGGTTAGGAGGTGGGTAGACCCCATCTAAATCTCAGCTCTACTACTTTTCTTGCTGTAGGTGTGCACTGGTCAGTGCAATGAGTTCTGGGAAGTGATCCTACTATTTCCCTCTTTCATCCCTTATGTTACACAAGGATTCGTCAAGTGGGAACTCATAGAACCATACAGTCTTGAGTGAAGGAAAAACAGAGATGCTTTCTTTGTTTCTTGACCAAGACCAGCCGTGGACAGAAAGGCTATCACTTCCATTGACAATATAAGGGTATGTATTGTTCTTTTGAAGGAATGGGTTGCTTCTTTGGGGAAATGGCCTAAGGTGCATCTTAGTCTAAAACCCTGGATGGAGGTAGTGATTTATAATGCCTGTAAGTATTAATAGTGGCAATTTTCTCTAATGCAGCATATTGCTGCCTGCCAAGTAAGACTGGCCAAGGGCTTGTTACAGACAAACTGATTTAGAGAAAGCAGGCAGCTCTCCCTTAACTCAAAATTGTTTCAAAACCTTTACACCAAAGTATGACAGCAACCATTCTGAAGGAATCCAGCTGGAGTATGAATGATTTAGTTTTCCTTGGATTATCTGGTCTGTTTCCAGGAATGATTTTGGAGAATAATCTAAGATACTAGTGAGCTAATTCCCTGATACAGCAGTAATTGTCTCTAAACTCAGCATCATTATCTCAAGCATCTAACAATGTCTTGCCAGGACATGTGCTCAATAAATACTTATCAGTGATTGGGTTAATACCATTGGTTGCCTGGTGTATGTTTTCATCAACTTTGGGGTAAAAAAAGGAGCTGGATATGAAAAAACTTATGTGACCTTGGACAAATTATTTAACTCCTACCTAATTATCTCATTTCATCTTCCCTATCAAGTGGATCACCAAGCCCTAACGTTCTTTCTCATAAATACTTACATTTTCCTTTGAGTTCTGGGCCTCATCATCTCTCATCTACTCTCCTCCAGCTATATCTTTCTTCCTTTGCATCCACCCTGCACAGGGCTGCCAGAATGATTTGATCATGTATCTTCTTCCACTTCAAATCTTTCAGTGACTCCCAAAAAGGCAGATTAGTGTCTCTTGGTATATTCAAATACAAAGAGCCCTGCCTTCCACAAAATGCTGTTTCTTCTAAGAGACCTTGATGGACCAGGGCCATCCCACCGAATCAGCTGACTCTGCACACTGGTATAGGGAAGGGAGCATCACCACCCCACCCCAATGCACACACACTTCCTTTTTTCCCACCATGGTGCCAGATATGGCCACAGTCTTCTCTCAATCTAGACTATAATCTTATCAACTTGAAGGGAAACCCAAATGTCTTTTCCAATTTCCCCTGGAAGTTTGCATAAGAAACATAACTGAGATGACGGCTTCCACTTTACATTTTGCTTTCAGCAAAAGAATATGCTCTGAGTTTTAAGCACTGAAGGCCCAGCAAGCCCCCAAATGCATTTTCCCAGGCATATTTCCCCTTCCATTTTTCTAACCTCTTACTATCATGGGAGAAATTTAATCCATATGTTTCTGGTTCATTTACACTTAACTCATCAAAATGTTGTGCTGTAAGAGTGATTTGATGTCAAAGAAGCCTTGTGGGCCTCATTTATACATGTCTTTTCTTTGAACCAGGAAGTTAAGGTTTGCCAGAAAAAGCAGAAATCAACCCTTTAAAGGCTCCTTCTTTTTCTAAAGTGAAACTTTAGAACTTCTTACAATGTGAGAACGTCTAAACCCAGAACACCAGGGTTTTATTGCTTAGACATCAGTGTGCCCTCTAATCCTTTTTCCTTTCTCTCCTTACCCCTTGCCAGACACTGTGCCGCCATTCTTAAAGAAATATGTGAGAAACAAAGAGTTAAGTGGAAAAATGGTAGGAGAACAGCAGACAAAAAAAAATAGTGACATGGAATTTCAGAATCCTGAAACTCAAATCAAATAATTGACAATGGAGGACTCCATGTCACCCAGGATAAACACATTTCCTTCTGATTTATAGAGCTAATAGAGATAAGTGCAACATCGTGTGACTTACCCTGCAGACATTAATTAAGGCTGCTGTAATTGGGATATCTTTGTTGGTTGCCCTAGATCAGTGCTGTCCAGTAGAACATTCAGCAACGATGGGAATGTCCTATATATATGTGCTGCTCAATACACTAGCCATATGTAGCTATAAGAGTACTTGAAACATGACTACAGTGACAGATAAATGGAATTTTCAATTTTGTTTTGTTTTAACTAAATTTTAAAATTGAATAGCTACATTTGGTTAGTGGCCACTACATTGGACAGTGCAGCTCTAGATCCTACAGTGATGAAACAGCTATAGCATGCGTTGTGTTTTAGTTAACTATTAAAATATATAGGACCTTTATCATGCAGCATGGATAAATCCCTAGCATTAAAAAACTTAGCCCATAGAACTGTCTTAATAAGGTTGGATAAACCTAATTGAATCAAGAATATATACCAAAATCCAATAATAAGCCAAGCTAAAGTTTCAGCAGTTTTCATTTAGTAATAGAATAATCTCTTAGAAAGTATTACTGTCTATTTTATGGAAATCAATTAGACTCAGATGGCTTTATGATTACAGTGATTTTCACTGAAAAAAAAATAGGCTTCTTTGGGAGTTAGTGTCCATGGGATGGCCAGTATTTTAGTTCTATGTTGTGTTCCTTTAATTATTTTCAGACTACTGATGAGATAGATAGATGAGACTTTGGTAAAATTTGGACTTCACTTTGAGATGAAATAGTCCATGTTTTCACAGATATTTGAATATAACTCAAAAGGTTCATGACCATTTCTAATAGCTGAAAGAATATCATGTCTTAAAGTTGGCCTAAGGTCTGTACAGTGAAGCTCCAATCTTCAATACAATAGAGAGCTATAAAGGGGACCAGTAATGAGTCAATATATTATTGGTCTATTTCAGATAAGAAAACTTTTCTTACTGGCTTATAAGTAGGAGAGAATTAGGCATATTGCTGTGGTTAGTAGCTTGAGTGAGAACCATAAAATAAATGAAGTGTTATTTATTTTCAAATGCTTTTTAGACCAATCACTAAGAGTTAAGAGCTTTGGGGGCAACCCAGTCCCCCACACAGAACCTCTTCTACTCCATTTAAAAATTAGCCTGTCTTTTTTTCTACACATTATAATTCTGGCCAAGTTATAGAAAATATGCTGACTGTTTTTGGCTAGTAAGTATTTGGAAAAATTTCAAAATCATTCATTAGGAAAAGCAGATGCTACTTAAAATGCTTTGAGATGTTGAAGAAAAATTACAATTATGCCTGAGTCACAGGGGCTCAAGAGTCACCTACCCTCCTACTATATTTCCAATTAACTAATTAACTATTTCTTGGGCTCCAATCTTATGCAAGGCAAGTGATAAATGCAGCTTTTGTTAAATATCTTCAAACTTCATTCATTTATCTATCTGTTAATTCAACAGCAGTTTTTGAGACCTCGAGCCTGTGTTCTGCTATGCAAAGCCAAAGAAGAGATCATCTCTGTACTACGGGACTCAATCATTAGTCTCACTAGACTAAAAATGTGGGACTACTTATTCTCAATATTGCAACTTGGTTATGTCAAAAAGTCTCAACCAGACAACCGTTTTTTTTTTTTTTCAATATGCCTTGGAAAGAACTTCTGTCAGTTATGACAGTATAGTTCTTGTTTCTTTCTCAGTCAGCAGTGACCATGGAGATCAGATGACTGTAGTGTTGAGCTGTGCTGCCTCACTTTCCCCCTGGGTGTCACTATTAGGGAGGCTATGAACAAAAAATGTTTCAAAAGGTTGTATATTGTATTATGGATACAGTTTCCTGGACATCCTCCAAATGGCATTTCCCAGTATCACTGTTTGGTGAACAGAAGTTCATTGAAATAGCAGACATAGGGAGTATTTACTATAAATCCCTACTTGTTGCTAAGAATGTTTTTGTTCCTATTTTGTCTATCACTGTAGGTACTAGATTTTGGACATATTCAGGTAAAGTCTGCTATTGGGTTGGGAGCTTGCATTTCTAAGTGCTAAGTATGGGCCCAACACTATTCTAAGTGTTTTACCTGTGTTTGTCATCTTAATCTATTGCCATAAAATTCCTATGAATTTTGCTGTTCATATTCATACATTTTGTTATTATCATTTTATGAAAGAAAGAATGATAAAGAAAGGAGAGAGAGAGAAAGAAAGGAAGAAAAAGAAGGAAAACTAAGGTAGGGAATTGATGTGAATTCACATAGCATGTAATCTAAGGAGTTAAAGTATGGCCTTGTTACATGTCTTGCTTTCCCTATGCACATGCTTTCAATCTCTCCTACTATACCTTATGCTCAGTACAAAGTCTTTTTAGTAGGAAATTATTAAAATGACATACTTTTTCAGATAACATGTCTGGAGAAACCATTTCTAGGAAATTTTTAGTTCTCAAAATATATTAAAGTTATACTAAAAGGTAAATATTTTTTTATAAAATCCCAATATAAATATTTTTGGAGAACTGTGGATGAAATGCCCTTTAGAGAATTCTTACCTTGTTATAAAGTTGAAGCAGAGACATACACTGAGGTTAATATTATTAATGATCACAAGAGAAGATGGGCCTTGATGAAGTCACTAGCTGAAAATGCTAATAAAAACTATAAAATATTTACTGGATGCTTACTACATGCTGTATATGACACTTTGTCATCATTATCTCTGGAGAGCACAGAGAAAAACTCAAGGCCAATCACATAATGATATCAGCAGGACTCAAACATTGTTCTATCTAGCTTTGGAGTACATTCTCTCAACATTCTACTGCACCACCTTGAGACTGTAAGTGGGAATATCTTATCGGAGGTCAAGAACTGTAGGAATATAAGAGTTGTCAGGCTGCAAACCTATAAACCTCATTTTCTGAGTAATAGCCAACTGGGTACTTCAGAATATTATGTGAATGTACCCTCTTCCTATAAGGATTTCTCAATAGAATTCATCACCTGACTGGAGCCCAAAATCACTGCTCTTAGATGGAAGGGAATAAAAAATATGCAGCTATAAAGTGAGTTCCTGACTCAGCAGAGAATAAATACCAGTTTGACAGACCTTTAACTTCTTTACAGCGGCAGGACATGACACTAGAGAGGAAAGGAAGTTTAAGGAGAGCAGGAGAAAGATCAACCTGATTTAGAATCACCATTTGTATTCCCTGTAAAGATTTTAAGGCCTGCGCCACACATCAGAAGGTCCAAGGGTCCTCACTGTCTATGGCTTGAAGTTTAATGCTGTTGCCAAGAACCAACTGGCATCAGTAACTGTTACCTAAAAAACTCTGATGGAAAGTGTGAACTAAGAGGCATTCATCCATTCAGAAGGACCATAATTTTATAAAAGGTAGTTAGCATTGGCAGGTGAGCCATAATATAGCTGACCTTCAATCATAAATCAAACAGCAGGTAGAAAACCCACTGGACAATATATCTCCTGCCACCAGGTTGCCCATAAAATACAGCATACTTCCCTGGGTAATCACGGATGGATAAAACAGCATGCTGTTTATATCATCCCTGAACTTCTGAGTTGGACTGAAATGAAAATCTTTGGTAATCTTTACACCCAAAAAGCTTTGCTCCTTGGGTGTACTGACATGTCAGCATCTGTATTAATCCCACAGCTGCAGACCAACGTCTGAAACCACTCACTGCTCTAAAAAATAGAAGGCAGTCTTCAGGAGGAACAGCTTCTCCAAAGCTCCAAATGAAATGGTCCCAGTTTAATGATCCAAAGAGAGAGACTGATTTGTTTCTAACAATATCAAAGGCAAAGAAATCATTTACAACTTGTAGCTCTATGCCCTCATTCATCAAAGCTACACATCTCTGTACCAGAGTTCATATTTTCAAAAGATGGGCTTCCTTTCTTTATCAAATATTCTTGCTGCCCATGTCCTATGTGCTGATGATACAAAGACAAATAAGATAACTCCTATCCAGCCATTTAGAGGCTTACAGGCAAGGAAATTAATGTTCATCCTAGTCATCCACTTGATTTTCAAGTTGGTATCGCACATTTGGGTGCCTAAACAGAGTATTCAGTTCTTTCTGGAAGTGGGGCAGGAAAAATGTTCAGAGAGGAGGTATGGTTTATCTGAATGTTATTAAATGTGGATGAAATTACCTAGTAGAAAAATGGGATATGAAAGTCATTCCAGCAGAGAAAGCTACATGAGCAAGTGCAGACACATAACATGTTAGGAAAGCTATCAGCAATTGGTGTAGCTACAGATAGCCTGTGACATGTCGGGTGTGAGATAATGCTAAAAAGAGGCTGGGGTCAAATCATAGAAAGGTTAGGCCAATGAATGTGAACCTTGTGATTCACAGGAGAACCTCATGCCAATATATTATAATTTACTAGGTCTGGGGTGGAAGCAGAGAACCTATATTTTCAAAAACACCCCCTACCTCCAGCTAATACAGATGTAGCAGGTCTTTTAAAGAGTTTTAGCAAGGAAGGAACATGGTCTGATTTAGATGTTAGATAGATCATTCCAGTAATAAGCTAGAATACAAATTTGAAAGAGGATGGACTGAAGCCAAGGATATCCTCTTAAGTAATCATTTATTACTATACATTTGTGATGAGAAACTGATGTTTAGAGAGGTTAAGTGACTTCCCCAAATCAGTATAGCTGGTTACAGAGGCAGAATTTAAAAGAAGGTCTTTCTCATTTCAAAACCTGGGCTTAGAATGCCTGGGTGGCTCAGTTGATTAAGCATCTGACTTCGACTTGGGTCATGATATCACAGTTAGTGAGTTCGAGCCCCACATCAGGCTCTGTGCCAACAGCTCAGAGCCTGGAGCCTGCTTCGGATTCTGTGTCTGCCCCTCCCCCACTCATGCTTTCTCTGTCTCAAAAATAAATAAACGTTTAAAAAATTTTTTAAAAACCTGGGCTCTTTCATTATATTACGATGTCTTTTACCCCATGGCTGAAAGAATACTAAGATGGCTAAGTTTTAGCTCAAGGGGTTAAAAGCAAAGGAAATCAACTCTGGCCAGTTGAAACACCTAAAATAACAAGCACAGGGGATCACAGGACACACACACACTTGTTGGAATGGACTTTCACTGATTAGAATTCAATTCTCCAACCCTCCTTTAATTCAAGTGCAGCATAATCGAAACTCATTTGACTGGCATCGCATACCAGCAGACAATTAGAAAAGTGGTACATACATTAAGCACATTGTCCTTTACTGGCTGCATTGTGTTGTAAAAGAGGAATCAACAATGGCTATGACTAAAGGTTAATAATTTTGGCTTTCGCTAAATTAGGCTCTCAGTTTGCATGATCTCATAAATATCACAAGAACTTTATGAAGTATGTAGTATTAATCCTATTTTTTTTCTTTTTCAGCTTTCCATTTTTTTCCAGCTACATTGAGATATAATTGACAAACATTATGACACACAATGTGATGATTTGATCTACCTGTACATTGTGAAATAATTACCACAATCAAGCTAACTACTTCTATCACCTTACATAGTGATCTTTTCATGGGTGTGTGGTAAGAACACTTAATATTTACTCTCTTAGCAAATTTTAAGTATACAGTATAGTAATAGTCAGAATGCCTTACATTAGACTCCCAGAACTTATTCGTCTTTTACTGAAAGTTTATATCTTTTGACTAACTTCTCCCCATTTCCTCCACTCCTCAGACCCTGGCGACCACCATTCTCTCTGCTTCTGTGAGTGTAACTTTTTTTTTTTTTTTAGATTCTACATGTAAGGAAAAAATGCAGTTGTCTTTCTGTGTCTGAATTATTTCACTTAGCATAATGTCCTCCAGATTCATCATGCTGTCACAAATGGCAGAATTTCTTTTTTTATAACTGAATAATATTCCATTGTATGTATGCATATGTTTATCCATTTATCTGCTGATGGACATTTAGGTTGTTTCCATGTCTTTCTAGTTGTGAATAATGCTTCGATGAATATGGGAGTGTAGATATCTCTTCAAAATACTGATTTTATTTCCTGTGGATATAAACCCAGAATTGGGATTGCTGGATCACATTGGTATTTTTCAACTTAAGAAAGCAAAACCCAGAGAGGTTCAGTAACTTCCTCAAGACCACATACCAACAGCTGGACACACACCTCAGTCTGACTCTGAAGCTTCTTCTTTCCAGTTTCTCAGAGTCATTCCATTTTACAACAATCTACTTGTGGGCCATTGCTCACCTAGCATAGCCTATGGGGTCTCTGCCACTTTAGTGACCACTTAGCGACTATAGGTGCCAGATTATTTATATTCAAATTTTCCTTGAAGTTTCTATGCTCGTCACACACTGAGACGCTTTTCTGTTCAAGGGCAGTAGCATATACCATCTGTAATATATGTCCCTAGGAGCATGTGAAAAGGGGAAAAGGATATGCCCTTTCTAAACCATGTGAAGTACTTCATTGGAAGGGTTTACCAATTACAAGTCCAGAGGGTAAGACTAGCTTTCCCTGACTAAGCTGTTAATTCCTAGAATAAGAATTACATCTTCCCAAAGTCTGAGAAATCTAACAGATTACACCCTTGGTGCCAATTATGTTTAATCCCTTCATTCAACAAATATATAATGGACATCTATTATGACCACACCCTGGGAATGGCGCAGTGCATAAACCAGAGAATCTGCTGCTAAGGAGCTTCATTTTAGTAACTGCTTGTCCTGGCATAGCAGCATGAAGGCAAGCTATCAATCCTTGTTGTGGGCATGGTTACTAAGGGCATGGGGAACACACATTCGCCATTTTTAACCCAGTTTCCAGGCTTGTGGCAGACAGAGAACTGACGTCACTTGATTTCAGACTCCTTGTGCTTTACAGAACCAGCAACACATAAGTTATGCCATGCATACTTGTTGAATGAATGAATGACCCACAGAGATCCATGTATATTTTTGTCTGATGACTCTGTTCCTAAACAGGGTACCACTTTTCGTGAGAATCTGGCTGAAAGGAACTTTGTCAATGTGGGGGGTATTATGGAGGGAAAATAACCTGAGCTATTTATGCAAAGGGCCTATTTTTGCCTGCAGCCTCCTATATCTTCAGTTCACAATGGCCTTGTTCTCAAAGACAAACACAGGAGACCCTTTGGGACAGGAGGCACACATTCAGATAACAGTGAATGCCCTTCAAAACAGAAGTGCTCTTTTCTTCAATCACTCCACCTCTTGATCATTTGCCAGACATAGTGCTGGGCACTGAGAAATCTAGTGGTGACCAGGACAATATGCCCTCCCTTGCAAGCTATTGGGAGAGAAACAATCCTAATAGCTAACATGTATTGAGCGCTCAGCATCTGAACTCCATTAAACACCTAAGGAATCTTATCAGATATATGGTATTATCTAACAATGAGAAACCTCAAGTAGATTGTATAATTTGCTCAATGTCACACACAACTCACACGTAGGATCATAATTTATAGATATGCAACACAATAACCCACATGCTTAGCTAGGATTACACAGTGTCCCATCACAGACTACCTCTGGGCACATGCTCTACTGGGCCAACAGAGCCAAGATGTCAAAAGCCAGATTGCCTGGGTTCAAGTCTTGCCCCTGCTACTTGACAATGTATTTAGCCTGTGTCTGTTTCTTTCCTCACAAACATGGATAATAATAATAGTACCTTACTCAGAGCACTGTTGAGAATATCGTGAATTAACAAGATTCTCAGAATATCTAGATACTCACTTAGTAAATGCTAGCCCTGTTTCTTGGGGCAATGATTTTTCACTTCTTTGAAACAGGTTTTGGTGATGGCCCTGTTGGCAGGGGTAAAAACCAGAATAGAGAAGATGTTTTCTTCTCTAACTCAGTCTCAGGGACTGAGTTATTAACCTTCCTAAATCTGAAAGGAACATCAGACTCAGTTTATAGAAGCAGTTAGGGAGAGAGTAAATTAGTGCTGTCCCTACCATTTTGTGACTAAAATCTGTCCTTCCCACCTAAAAACCACTAAAAAAAAAATTCCCACTAAATCTACTCCATGTTTGTTTTTCACTCTCAGTAATGAGCACACCTGGGCAGATACATACTGTCAGTTTATTAAGCACCTCACGAGGTCAAGTGATTTTACAAAAAAATTTAGGCATATTCTTTTTTTTCAAATTTAAATTGTAGTTAACACACCACACAGTATTGGTTTCAGGAGTAGAAAAAATTCAGTGACTCATCATTTACATACAACACCCGGTGCTCATCACAAGTGCCCTCCTTAGTACCCATCACCCATCTAGCCCATCTTCCACCTACCTCCCTCTATCAACCCTCAGTTTATTCTCTATCACTAAGAGTCTCTTATGGTTTGTTTCCCTCTCTCCTCCTTCCCCCTTTCCCATATGTTCATCTGTTTTGTTTCTTAAATTCCACATATTAATGAAATCATATGGTATTTGTCTTTCTCCATTGACTTATTTCATTTAGCATAATACATTATAGCTCCATCCACTTTGTTGCAAATAGCAAGCATTCTTTTTGATGGCTGAGTAATATTCCATCATATACTTACACCACATCTTTTTATCCACTCATCATTTGATGGACATTTGGGCTCTCTCCATAGTTTGGCTATTGTTGATAATGCTGCTATAAACATTGGCATGCATGTGCCCCTTCAAATCAGTATTTTAGTATCCTTTGGGCAAACACCTAATAGTGCAATTGTAGTGGATTGCAGTCTAGTTCTATTTTTAACTTTTTGAGGTACTTCCATACTGTTTTCCAGAGTGGCTGCACCAGTCTGCATTGCCACCAACAGTGCAAGAGGGTTCCCCTGCAAAGTACTTCACAGATCAAGTGTTTTTACCAAAAAAAACAAAAAAAAAACCCACAAAAAACAAAAACAAAACATCAACAACCCCTCCCCACAAAGAAAAACACTTCATCATTTTCAATTCACACTAGGGCTTTTAAAATTTCCAGAAACATCAAATCATTTTAGAATTCTAATTTAGCTTATTTGTAAGATTATTTCTCAGGATGACTTTTTAAAAATTCTAGGATTTCATTTGTTCCTGGTGTGATGCACTGAGTTTTCACTCTTTGGTGGGACTGGACAATAGTAAAAGGCAACCTAAAGCATGTAATAGTGATATAAATTAACAAATTTCATTCATGGATCAGAGACTTTAAAATGTAAGCAGAAATTTAAAAAAATCTCTAGAATCTTCAGGCTGAGGAAATTGGGCTGCCCATCACAAATGCTTGGACAGAAGAAAAATGTGTAAGTACATGTATGCACATGAGCATTCATGTTAGCAACGCACATGTGGGTATACATGTGTGACCATGCATATATGAATGGATGCATCCACATACTGAAGTCAGACTTGGTCAGAGAGCTCTTTGTGTATGTTAAAGAGGGAGAGGAGCTAAATCACTCTGTAATCACACAGTGTGCTTATCAGTCAAAAGGTCATAAGATATGGGAGTTTGTTAATTACATGGAAACTTTAAGGGGCAATTGTCATATCTGTTATGTTTTATTAGTCAATTACTAGGCTACTACTCACTATATATAAATGACTTAAAATTCTCTTTAAAACCCTGAGAAAAAGCCATTAAATTTCTCACTTTAAAGAAAATGAGTCTCAGGTTGAAGACAGGACTTGAATGTAAATTTCGATGGCCCCAAAGCCTCACTTTTTCTACAAAACCCCGCTACTGGGTACAGTCTCTGTACCAGAGACTCTGTAACAACAGTATCAGTTGTGATGCTTAGAAGTGCCTCTGGCAATAGGCTTTCATAGGCTTAAAATGTAGGAGAGAAAAACATTTTTTTTTAATTAGGTATATTATATCTGATAAGCAACAGCTAAAGAATTAAAGGTAGACACAATCATCAAACATGCTTTGAAAAGTCAGCAGGTTTTCATGAAGGCTGTTGTAATACACCTATGATCTACAGCTTGCCTTGAGCACTACCTTCCAATTACCCAGTCCGGTATTTCTATCTATTTTTAAAATATATCTTCACTAGTCCCTCTCTTCCAACCAAGGCACTCAATAAATATTTGTTGAATGAATGTTGAATGAGGGTAGAAAAAAATAATTCAGGGGTCATGGAATAGCCTCATGAATTTTACAGTTTTATTTCATTGATCTTTTTGAAAAATACTCTCATAAAGGCAACATAAATGGCATTGGATTCAAATGAATGAGATTTGATATTCTGCAAAGAAACAAAACAATGAACCCCACTATAGTATAATTTGTGTTTTCTCAGTGAGATCCCAAGGATAGAGCCTTATTTTATATTGTGTTAGAGTAATGCTAGCTGCTGTAATCAATACATTCCAAATTTCAATAACTTAACCCAATAAAAGTTTATTCCTCGTTTGTGTAAGAGTCCAGCACCTCTCCTCCTGTTCAATGTACAGTTTTCCTCCATGTAGTAGTTCAAGGACATAGTCCCTATAGTTTTGCAGCTCTGGCCTCCAAAATGGCTTCAGGGTCAGATGAGGAAGAGTGAGAGGAAAGATAAACCTTTAAAGCTTCTTTAAAACCCTGGCTCAGAGCAATACACATCCTTTTCACTCACATACCACTAGACAGATATAGATCATGGCCAGGTCACACAAGGAAAGTTGAAAAAATATAGTCCCTGCTGGAGAAGGGGGAAGACAGGAAGCTTCCCTAATAATAACTCCAAACTACCGAAGGGGAAATACTAATTTCTGGTAGACTCTCCAGTCCTATATTCCCTGCATATATCTAGACTCCAAAGGGACAGTTGAAGTTACCACCTGTTCCAAGAATTGTATTATATTCTTCTCATATGTTATCCCACTTAATCTCTCTGAAATCTCTGTGAGTTATTATCCTGACTTATTAGAAAAAGAAATTGAGTTGGGGTGGGGGGTGGGGGGTAGGTGTGGCTAGGACTAGCCCAAGGTGATGTAGCTGGTTGGTTTGACAGAACATAGATTTAAATCTAGTACAGTCTGATTACAAAGCACACCCTCTATCCATTGAACCAAAGGAGAATTTACATTGCTAGGATTTGCCTATGTCTTCAAAAAAATCTGAGTTGTAGCTGAATTGAAGCTTTACATTATTGGATTGTATTGGGCTTTAAAATATATTGGAGGGCACCTGGGTGGCTCAGTCACTTAAGCATCTGAGTCTTAGTTTCAGCTCAGGTCATGATCTCATGGTTCATGGGTTCGAGTCCCATATCAGTCTCTGTGCTGACAATGTGGAGCCTGCTTGGGATTCTCTCTCTCCCTCTCTCTCTGCCCCTCCCCTGCTTGCATGCATGTGTTCTGTCTCAAAATAAATAAATTAAAAAAATAAAATATACTGGACAGGTTTTTTCCCTCCTGATTAGTGGGTGAGACTCTAGGGAAGATGTTTAAATTACTTATAGACAAAATAACTATCTACACATCTGAGTTAAATGCAAAGAAATGTTTTAACAACAAAATTGTAGAAAGGACAGGAATGAAACTGTAATTTAGAACTGAAATTTAAGAATGCAAATTCTTTTAAGATTCTCTTTCTCTCATTATATATTTCTCTCATTACATATATATTATATATGTATATATAAAAGAATATATGAGATGTTTAGTTATATATATTCCCAACCAATTTCTTATCTTGTCTTCTATTTCTGTGCTGATTTTAGTCACTTCTACTAAATATTGGCTACTTCGTATGATACTACTTACATGAAATGTCTAGAATAAGCCAAATCACAGAGGCAGAAAGTACATTAGTGGTTTACATGGAAAAGAAATAGACTGCTAATGAGTATGAGTTTTCATTTTGGAGTGATAAAAATATTCTAGAATTCATGGTGATGGCTGTATAATGCTGAATCTACCAAAACCCCCCTAAATTGTATACTTTAAAATGTGGAATTTATGGTATGTGAATTAAAAATAAAGCTGTTATTAAAAAAAAAAAGACAATAGTTTCCTTTCCAGGTTGAGGTAAATAGCCTCTGGCAACTTCCAAGTGTCATATTGTGGTTCTCACAACCAAAAGCTGACTCGTCCATATCCAGTTCAAATGGAGCAAAACACATCTAAAGGGAGAAGAAAGTATTACTGCCCCATATTTGATCAGGAGTCCATTCCAAGACTGTCAGCCTTGAGCAAAGGGACATAATCATGCAACGCAAATATGACCATGGGTCCCACTTCTGTGAATGGAACTACTCTAAGAGAATAGAGAAATCATTGTATACCAATCAGCTACTAAAGAGGTATCTAATGCACCAGACTTTATAGGTCATATTTATATATAAATATACATGTGGATTTAAATATATCCAAGGTTTCATGCTGTAATCCCATATAACTTATACATTAGGGAATCAGCATATGGAAGCTGCATGAGAACTGAACTCAGACACATCAGTTTTGAAATCCCACCACTGATGAATTCTTTGTCACCAGACATGTCACATCAATCCACATGGTGTCCAATTTTATTTCTGTGAATGTAATAACAATATCCCTATCATTAGGTCATGACTTACCACTGGGTAAGTAAAAAGATGTATGCAAAGCACTTGGCATATAGCCTGTAGTAGGTGCTTCATAAATGTTAAGGAAACAATGGTGCAATCAGTTGGTACAAGCAGTGGTGAAGCCATCAGTTTAACAAATTACAAACTAGTGATCACACATGGACACTCAACAGAGAAGATAGAAGAAATAGCCACAGGAGCTGGCTTCTCTCATTTGTGTTTCTGACCAGTCGATTAATTAAGATATATTTACAGTCTCTGTTATTTGCAATGTCTGCAGCAGCATACTATATAAGGGTGCTACAAATAATAGCAGTAATCTGTCATAATTTTCCATTTTGCCAAGTATTTCTATATCTATTCTCCATTTTGCTAATCCTTTCACCTAGAGAAATCCTGTTTATGCTTCAAGACCAAACTCATTTGTTACTCCCTCTCTAAGGCTTTTTGTGACCTTGCCACTACCCAAGGCAGAGTTAATCATCCCCTTCTGTTTTCCTATAGTAATATAGTCATTCTTTTTGCACAGTATTAAACACATCAACAGATTTCATGCATCATCCCTCACAAGATTGTAGCTTCTATGACAGTAGGGTAGAACTCAGCAGAGCATCTAATAAATGGTGGTTGCTCAAGAATTTGTTGTTGAATGTAAGAAAATGCATAAAGGAACAGTACCTGGTACCCAATAACAGCAAACAAATACTTGTTAAGTCCAATTAAATTAGGTTTTCACAAAAGACACATAAATTAGGGCTGAATATTATTCTCATGTATAAAAAAAAAAGTCAGACTTTAAAAAATCAGAGAGACACTTGCCCAAGGAAACACATGAAGGAAATGATAAACTTGACTCCAACAAGGAAGTGTACCTTCTGATTTTTATTTTAGTGCCTTTTCATTTCACCATACTACTTCAAAAATTTATTTAAGAAAAAAAGAAAAAAAGAGCTCAACGTCAAAAGGGAAAACTTAGAATCAGATTAATGATTGGTTGATATGGTACCTCCTTTGAGTCATTTATCATCAAATGAGGCCAACTGGTTGCTTTTTGAATTACCACTGCTTTCATAGTCTTTCCTTCTTCTGGTCTTTTACCTTGAAGCCTCTTCGAATAAGTGAGGATGGATGTTTCTTGTTCAAAACCTCACAGCTTTGAGGAAAAAAGCTGTCCTGGATTCATGCTGGTCATTAGGTAAATGTTGTGACTTGACTGAAGTACAAAACTAATCAGAATAGGCCAAGGACTAGAAAACACATCTCTATCCTCCTAAGACAGTAGTCTCTCTCTCTAGCTGACATACAATAGCCATTGTAAGCTGACAGATGCACCCATATAACTTCATGGCAGTCTTTTGTAAAAATTAAAGACGAAATATGTTAAAATGTAAATACAGTATTAAGGAGGGCACTTGTTGGGATGAGCACTGGGTATTATGTGGAAACAATGAATCACTAACTTCTGAAGGAAGTTACTCCTGAAACCATTATTACACTATAGGTTAACTTAGATTTAAATAAAAATTTTAAAAAAAGAAAAAGGAGTATGATCCAAATTAGTAAAATCAGAAACGAAAGAGAATTAACTGACACCACATAAATACAAAGGATTATAAGAAAATACTATGAAAAATCCTACGATAACAAATTGGACAATCTAAAAGAAATGGGTAAAATACTAGGAACATAGTATCTTCCAAAACTGAATAAGGAATAAATAGAAGATCTTAACAGACCCATTACTAGTAATGGAATTGACTTGGTAAGCAAAAAAACTACCAACAATCAAAGTTCAGAACAGGATGGATTCACAGGTGAATTCTACCAAACATTTAAAGTACAGTTAATACTTATTAAACTATTCCAAAAAATAGAAGAGGAAGAAAAGCTTTTAAATATATTCTATGAGGCCAGCATTGCCCTTATATAGAAACTAGACCAAGACACTACAAAAAAAGAAAGCTACAGGCCAGTATCCATGATGAACATAGATGCAAAATTCCTGACCAAAGTATTAGCAAACCAAATCCAACAGTACATTATAAAGATCATCCACCATGATCAAGTGAGATTTACTCAGGGGGATGCAAGTATGGCTTGATATTTGCAAATCAATTAATGTGATCCACTACATTAACAAAATGAAGGGGAGCACCCAGGTGGCCCAGAAGGTTAAGTGACCCACTTCAGCTCAGGTCACAATCTTATGATTCCTGAGTTCAAGCCCCGCATTAGGATCTCTGCTGTCAGCACAGAGCCCGCTTTGGATTCTGTGTCCTCCTCTCCTTCTGCCCCTCCTTCCTTCCCTCTCCCCCTCCCCTCAAACACAAACATTAAAAAAAAAAAAACAAAATGAAGGATAAAAATCATGATCACCTCAATAAATGCAAAAAAAATGACAAAATTCAACATCCATCCATGATTAAAATGCCCAACAAAACTGGGTTTAGAAAGAACATACCTTGGGGCGCCTGGGTGGCTCAGTCGGTTAAGTATCCGAATTCAGCTCAGGTCATGATCTCATGGTTTGTGAGTTCAAGCCCTGCGTTGGGCTCTGTGCTGACAGCTCAGAGCCTGGAGCCTGCTTCAGATTCTGTGTCTCCCTCTCTCTCTGCCCCTCCCCCACTCATGCTCTGTCTGTGTCTCTCAAAAGATAAATAAACATTGAAAAAAAAATTTTTTTTAAAGAAAGAACATACCTCAACATTATAACCAAATCCACACCTAGCATCATACTTAATGGTTAAAAGTGATAGTTTTTTTCTCAAAGATCACAAAGAAAAGGATGCTCGCTGTTACTACTTCTTTTTTTAAAGACACTTCTTTTACTCTCACTACTTTCTTTTTTGTTTTTTTAATTTTTTTAAATGTTTATTTGTTTTTGAGACAGAGAGAGCATGAACGGGGGAGGGTCAGAGGGAGGGAGACACAGAATCCAAAACAGGCTCCAGGCTCTGAGCTGTCAGCACAGAGCCTGACGCGGGGCTCAAACGCACGGACCACGAGAGATCATGACCCGAGCTGAAGTCGGCCGCCCAACCGACTGAGCCACCCAGGCGCCCCTATTCTAACTACATTCATTCCACATAATACTGGAAGTCCTAGCCACAGCAATCAGGTGAGAAAAAGAAATAAAAGTCATCCAAATTGGTAAGGAAAGAGTTAAATTGCCATTATTTGCAGGTTACATGATAGTATATATAGATAGAAAACTCTAAAGACCCCATAACAAAAACTATTGAAGTAATAAATGAATTCATTAATATCGCAGGATACCAAATTAATATACAGAAAATTGTGTTTCCATAAGCTAATAATGAAGTAGCAGAAAGAGAAATTTTAAAATCCTACATATAATTTCACCCCCCCAAATAAATAAACAAAACACCTAGGAATAAACTTAACCATGGAGATAAAATACCTGTACTCTGAAAACTATAAAACATTGATGAAAGAAATTCAAGATGACACAAATGAAAAGACACACAAATTCATGGATCAGAAGAATTAATACTGTAAAATGTCCATACTACCCAGTCTATAGATTCAATGCAATTCCTACCAAAATACCAATAGTGTTTTATACAAAACTAGAAAAAATAACCTTAAATTTTGTATGTAACCACAAAATACTCTGAATAGTCAAACAACCTTGAGAAAGGACAAAGTGCAGGTATCACAATCCCAGATCTGAAGACATGCTATAAAGTGGTAACAAACATCACAGATCAATGAAACAGGATAGACAGCCCAGAAATAAACCCATGCTTATATGGTTAATTAATCTATGACAAAGGAGGGAAGAATATGCAATAAGGAAAAAACAGTCCATTCAATAAATGGTGTTCGGAAAACTAGACAGCTACATGCAAAAAAAAAAAATCAAACTGGACCACATTTTTACATCATATACAAAAATAAACTCAAAATGTATTGAAAACCTAAATGTGACACTGAAAAGCATAAAACTGATAGAAGAAAACAGAGGCAATAATCTCTGACATCATCCTTAGGACCATTTTTTTCTAGATATGTCTTCTCAGGCAAGGGAAACAAAATCAAAACTAAACTTTTGGACCTATACCCAAACAAAAAGCTGTTTGAAGGAGACCATCAAGAAAACAAAAAGGCAACCTACTGAATTGGAGAAGAAAACCAAGAAAAAAAAATCCAAGAAAAAATAGGCTGAGGACCTGAATAATTTTTCAAAGAAGACATATAGATGACTGACACATGAAAAGGTGCTCAACATTACCAATCATCAGGAAAATGCAAATCAAAACCACAATGAGATATCACCTTACACTTGTCATAATGACCAGAGTAAAAAAGGTAAGACATAGTATGTGTTGGTGAGGATGTGGGGAAAAAAGGAATCCTTGTAGACTGTTAGCGGGAATGTAAATTGGAAGAGTACTGTGGAAAATATGGGGTTCCTCAAAAAATTAAAATAGAAAACTATACGATCCAGTAATTTTAGCACTGGGTATTTATCCATATAAAATGAGAACACTAACTCAAAAAGATATATGCATCCTTATGTTTATTTCAGCATTGTTTACAATAGCCAAAGTATGGAAGTCTTCAATGGAAGTGCCCATTGATAGATGAATAAAGAAGGCATGATACACTCACACACTGGAATATACTCAACTATAAAGAAGAATGAGAGCTCACCATTTGTGATAATATAGTTAGACCTAGAGTGTGTTGTACTAAGTGAAATAAATCAGAGAAAGACAAATACCATATTATTTGACTTATATGTGGAATCTAAAACAAAATAAATGAACAGAGAAAAGCAGAAACAGACTCATAAATACAGAGAACTGATGGTTGCCAGAAGGGAGGAGGGTAGGGAATGGGCAAGGGGAATGGAAGGGAATGGGTAGGAAATGGTTGAAGGGGAATGGAAGTCAAGGCTTCCAGTTATGGAATGAATAAGTTACAAAAATGAATGATACAGCATAGAGAATATAGTCAATAGCATTGTAATACATTATATGGTGACCTGTAGTAGCTAAAGTTATGGGGAGTGTAGCATACATACAGAGTTATCAAATCACCATACTGGATACCTGAAACTAATGCAATATTGTCATGTATACTTAATTTTTTAATGAAAAATGGAAAAAAAGCAAGCATAAAGAGTATTTTCTACTCATTAGCAAGACCTAGTTATTTATTTTTGCTCCTCCTAACTTTCATGTGTTTTGTTTTGGCACCAGGCTTGAGGAGTCTCTGAAATACGATGGCTCCTTTACACTAGGGAGATGTAGTCCTTGCTGAATTCTGTATCTGTGTGTGGTTCCAGCATCCCTTTGATAATTTTAAAGACCAATTTCTTTGCCAGGAGTGTTGGCCTTTCCTCTTTGGGAAAGGGAATAATGTGTGTTTGTGTGTGTGTGCGCGTGCGTGCGCATGTGTGTGTGTGCACACCAAGCACTGATTCTTATCGCAGATGACAAGACAGCCACACACTAGGTCAGTCATGAGGCTCCATCTTTAATGCTTCTAACTGTGAACATGAAGCTTGCCTCCTGTACATAAATCCATGATGAAAAAGACCATATGCTGTTATATATCAACATAAATTTCCCAAACAAATGTTCATATCTTTGCAGACACAAGGCTTCTGTTCCTCCATCCACAGTAGGGAAATGATATTTTTATACAGGCATACGGTAATAAGACCTAGTTACCTTCAAATTCTTGCACTTGTAGTTCACTGCCAACTGTTTCCTGCTCCACCACCAACAGGTGCTCTAGCATAAACCATTTGGATGAAGAGACATGCACCTAAAATGCTGTAAGCTGGTGATCCTGAAAGGCAACTCTTCTCTTAGAAGAAGTAACAGCTTCTCATAAATATCCGAGCCCTTTAATGATATGCTGAAAAGGTTGTGATCAAAGACCCCTGTATTTGATGAATTATGTAAAACAGCAAATAGCTTCAAATATAATTTATTGCTCAGCTTTGTCTCAAGGTACACCTAACTAAATAAAGCACATGGTGTCAAAGTCAACCAAACCTGAAAAATAACATCAGAACCCTATCTTTTATGACTCCCAGATTATACCATGAATTCAAGGGGAAGGTACATGCATAGCAGAAGCAATGTGATAGAGCTAAAAAAATGTTTGACTTTAAAAATCATGTGTTCTAGTCATTTACCAGCCATATGAGCCTTGAGTAAGTCACTTAACTTCCTTGAATCTTTGGTTTTCTCATTGGTAGAGTGGTGATAGCATCTCAACTTGTCTCACAAGTACTAAGTAATTTCTAGTTTATGTAATATCTCATCTCAGAAATCAACCCCTATTTTAGAACTAACAGTTTCTTATTATCATCCTAACTAGATAATATTTGATGAGGGTTTGAGGATCAAGGACTCTCCTACATTGTAGGTATAGGGCGTGTTGCTTTTATATGTAGAAAGCACTTTTACATATGTATAAATGTTCTAAAAGGTGTTTGGCATTTTGGGGGCAGAATGGACTTTAATTTTTTAAATTGCATATTCTTTGTACATGTATTACTTTTTAATGGTCAAAATGTCAGTCTTCTTGTAGATAAGGCTATAATTCAGAAAATGGTTTGAACCTTAGGGCAAAGTGACAGTAGGAGGAAGAAAGGTGCAGGACGACTTTCCAATATTTACGAGAGGGAAGGAATGCCCATTTTATGGGCTGAAGCAGGAAAAAGGAGAAAGAAAAATACTGTTTCCTATAAATGCTGCATTTTTTTCCCTCAACTCATTGATCGTAACATTCCAGCCCAAGTCAATGCCCAGTGGACTATCTCCTTTGGAGGCAGAGGCCTGCAGGTTAGCAAGAGACAATAGTGCTCATAGTATGGTTCTGCCACCTAGAGCAACCTCTGTTCCTGGGATAGTGGTAGTCAACTTAGCTTTTATCCCCAGAAGCAGAGCTCACAATTGTGGTGGTTCTCTAGGTGGTAATATTCACATGATACTCTGTGTACCCCAACCTGTGTAGCCTATGCAGCAACCTTTCAGGCGGGAGGATCATGGATGTGGATCAGTATAGTATCCTAATGTTATTGACTAAAAGCCACATTGCACCCCAGGCTGGAAGTTTATTCCCTGTCCTGAGTCCCATTTTGAATTACTGCAGAAGCACATGGTCCAATATGGTGCACCAGAGGTTATATAGTAAGTCCAAATGATGGCAATACAAAAGTACAATTAAAACAGTGCCTGCAATACAAAACGTCCTCCAATTTGGGCAAGATGGATCAGTTATTAAATTCAGAGTGAAAGGAAATTCTAAAAATTAAATCACCAATTAAAGTCCAAAAAATTCAAGTCCAAATGTTTCCTTTCCTAAATGAATTTTTCATTTTAGGCTCAATCAATCATTGTTTCTTCAGTAACTGCAGTTTCTGAAGCTTTGATGTTGAATCATTACAACCCCAAGTTTCCCATGAGCCTTACCTTTTGGACTCTAAAGCACCAATAAGGTTCAAAAGCTTATTTAGCCACCAGAAGGGCATCTAAGAATTTTTACAATCTTGCATGCAAACCCCCAGTCCCAAAACAGTTATCCCAAGCAAAATGATGTTGACAGAGATAGGTGCATAGTACATTTTAAAACCACATTACCATCAACTACCTAAGACCATGGCCAACACTTGGTTTCATTGCAGCAATGACGTGGAATGACTTGTAGCCCATGAAGACTACAAGCAAAGCAATTGAAAGAGACAAAGAGGGGTTTTATTGTTACAGTATTAAAACAAAATAAAAACTAGTTTTTTTTTAATTTTTTTTTAACGTTTATTTATTTTTGAGACAGAGACAGAGCATGAACGGGGGAGGGTCAGAGAGAGAAGGAGACAGAATCTGAAACAGGCTCCAGGCTCTGAGCGGTCAGCACAGAGCTCGACGCGGGGCTCGAACTCACGTACTGCAAGATCATGACCTGAGCCGAAGTCGGTCGCTTAACCAACTGAGCCACCCAGGCGCCCCTAAAAACTAGTTTTAAAGTATGGCTCTAAACTTGCTGAGAACTGTTGTCCAAAATGGTTAACAAAATGTAGAGTCAGAAGTTTTGGTGGATTTGAATTTCAGACAACTTGGACATTCCCTGGCTGATTTTCTTGAACTCAGTAATGCCTAACAAAGTGTTATCACACATTAGGTACCTTTTAAAATTCCCTGCAAAAAGCCTTGATCAGAATGTACCTCTATATTAACAACTTCCTCATACCATTAGGATCAAGTTCAAAATTCTTCATGTTATTAGCCAAGTTTATGGCTAATCAAAGTTGAGAATCCTGACATGATCACTAATTTTCCAGGCTTGTATGTCCCTCACTATCTCTACTCTTCAAATGTGCTCTGCTCCCCACCAGGCCTTTTAAGGTATCTCTGAATTATTATGTGCCAGCACTTTGACCATATTTTCATATCTCACTATTTAACCTTGATAATTATCCCCTGGGATGAACCTGAATAACCTTTTACCAACGAGGAAACAGGCTCAGAGAATAAAGTGACAACCCAAAATCACACGACCTGTCAGGAAAAGTGTGAGAATTTTCATGCAAAGTTAGAATTAACTGAAAGCCCATTCTCTTAGCTATTTTGCTACTATGTAGTGGGCTATAATAGCTGAGGCTTGGCACCAAAACATCTGTTATTTCTAAAATATAACTGCAACACTCAGATCATACGCTATACATATTAATTTTATTTAATTATAGTTAGTGCTGTATGTCTCGAATGGAGAAGAGTGCATTTCAGTTTCCAGCAACACAGCAGAATAGATAACCTGAAAACCCTATCACTACAGAATACCTCCATACTCCCTTGAGCAAGGATGCTTTAAGTTGCTTAGTTTGGCAATAACATGTAGAAGGAATTAGAGCAGTATCAAACAGGGTAAAAACAGTCTTACTACAAAATGTGTTTGTTTACTTTTCAATATTACAGACCCAGAAAGTTTTTCAAACTTTCCAGGTAATCTACTAGAAAACTGTGTGTGTATGTGTGTGTGTATATATATACATGCACGTGCTCAAATGTGTGCACACATAACCCACCTTGAAAGCAAAGTCTCTCCCTCTTTTTTTAATTAAGTATTGAGATGTCAGTTCTCTTATTTTGTTAATTTGAGAGATGCATCCTGTGCACCTTCCCAATTTGCATACCATTTTCCAGATTTCTCCTGCATTTTCTAATTCTAACAAATGCATAATATACAGGATGCTAGGTAAAGGTCAGTAGATGGTACTATGAAAATATTTAAAAGAAAAATGTATTGCCTCCATCTGCTTATTAGCATATTATACAATATTCCACTTTATATTCTTCAGTGAGGGAGTCATGTGGGTCACTCTACACATTGGCTGGTGAGTGTATTATTCCTGCCAAATCATCCAGTTGAGATGGGAACATTAATTTATTTGAGCAGACGTGTATATATGTGGCTTTAACAAAACAGCCATATGCTGTTCCAATAATTAACGTAACAAAGAAAGCACAATTAGTGCCAGAATCTACCCTAGAACTTTAGAAAAGGACCACGGTGAATGTTCTGCAACTGGATTTTTGGGTGGCATTTCATTTGTTCTGATGATCTTCTACACCAGTCTAGACCAATACGTATCATCCCAATTAAGTGTGAATTCTGTGATCTTTTGTGTTAACATTGGGATTCCTTCCTCTCTTTAACAGATTTTGACTAGGGGTTTTAGAGCATAGCTATAGTTCCTTGTACGTAGATTTTTTTCTTGTATCCAAAACCTTGTGAGGAGGTGTTTCTTGTCACCATCGTTAATAGATCTTACTGAGTTGGCTATGGTCCCAAAGCTAAGCCTCAGCTTTTTAAGTCTGATTTTCTCAGGGTTGCTGACATTATTTTTGTAAAATAAAAAGTATTCTACTATAAGTGTAATATATACAGGACATTCAGAAATATATAGGGAGTAGAAAGATGGAAAACCCTTAATTGGACTACCCACTATTACTACTGCTAGAATTTTTGTGCATTCATTACTGTAATGATTTTGTACAATTTTCCATTATCATATGGTCATGAATATATTATTATTTTTCTGTTAATATAAGTATATTCCCACACTATTATGAAGTCTTAAACAAAAATTTTACTGGCTACTATAATGGAGAATATCATAACTTAAATATTTTCAGAGAGTTCTGTTATTTCCAATATTATGCTATAGTGATATATGCAAATGTTACCAAAATAGTACTTAGAGATACCTATTGTTTTTAGTTGCTGTGTGTCTTTCCAGAAATGCCAATTAATTTAGAAACATGTATGTATGTATATGTATTTAATACAAATGGGCTCTTGATAGCCATATTCATCATCTTGTTATTTAAAAAAAATTAATGTTTGTTTATCCTTGGGAGATAGAGCGAGAAAGAGTGAGCGCGCATGCATGAGTGGGGGAGGGGCAAAGCGAGAGAGGGACACAGAATCTAAAGCAGGTTCCAAGCTCTGACCTGTCAGCACAGAACCCTATGCGGGGCTCGAACTCACAAGCTGTGAGATCATGACATAAGCTGAAGTCGGACGCTTAATCGACTGAGCCACCCAGGAGCCCCTTCAACTTGTTATTTTTTTGAGGTGTAAATGAACATTATAATTTTTCACAGGCAGCATATTTTCCAGGTAGTAGCACAGAATCCAGAGTCAGGTTGCCTGAATTGAATTTTGCCTTCAGCATGTAATAGGTTAAATAATATACTAAGTTGCAAAGCTATCTACACCTCAAGTTTCTAATCCATAAAATGAGGATAATGGTGCCTAATTTATAAAATTGTTATGTAAATTAAATGGCATGTAGTAAGCATTATACAGTTGTCTGTTAACTTCTTAAATCTCATTTCTAACAATAGTATCACAAACCATAAAATAGCTATATCACTATTTTATTCATGGGTATTTATTTATTATCATAATCTATTTCATACAAAATCACAATAAACATCCTAGTAAATGTATCTTTTACCCATATGTGAATATATCTGTTGTATCTGTAGTTAAAATTTCTGAAAATAAAATTGCTGAGTCAAAAGATAAACATACATTTCAAAATTTAATAAGGATTGCCAAATTGCCTTCCACTAGGATCATACCAATTTTACTGCTACATTAGGAAGTAACTATGTCCCTACTCTTTAGTTAACATTGGTTTTCCTAAGCTTCACATTCTTTGTTAATTCAGAAGGTACAATAAGTTATCTTGCTTTAACTTGCATTCCTCTAATAATGTGTGTGATGTAACATCTACTCATAGATTTTAAGGCCAAATAGATTTTTTTTTAAACTATAAGAACTATAGAATCATGCCCTTTATTTTTAAAAATTGATTTTTTTGGTAAAGTATGTTATAAATAATATTTTGTTTTAGGTGTTGAAAAAAATTCAATTAGTAATTGCCTTTTGTTTGTGATACTTATTTCAATGCACTATTTTTTTTATGTATCTGGAGTCAGATTCAACTCACATTTTTTTAATAATTGGAATGTCAGAATAGCCTTCCACAGTCTAAGGTTACTAAATGTTACTGAGTTATCTAAGACTACTAAATAAAAATGTTACCAATTTTATCTTCTAGTACTTTTGCATTTATATGTATTTATTATATATGTATCTATTTAGAATTCATTTTTCGTAAGATAATTAATGTAGATTTAAATATATATTTCTTCTAAAACTCTAGTTATTGTCCTGAATTGTCATTCTTATCAAATTTTTAAAAATTCCTATTTATGTGGGAATTTTCTGGATTCACTATTCTTTTCTATTATTCTGTTTTGTTCCTGTCTAAACTATTTTTAAGCTTAGAAAGCCTTCCACCTCTGGTAAGATTTTTAGAACTCATCTCTATTTTCCTTTGCATTTTTAAATTTTTAAATTTCACTTAGATCTTTAATCCACAGGAAATTTACTTTGAAAGATGTGAGATCCCCTAGGCCTTCCTCTTATTAATGTGCTAGGTCCATTTTTATTTCTCTAGACATGAAGAATACTAAGTCAATCAAATATTTTTCTTCCTCAGACTTTCCTTAACAGCATATATTTATCAGGGATCCTTAATATTATGCTTCAGATATACTGCTCAAGAAATATTGCTTTTCAGTCACAGGAATATTCAAATTCTAGAATCTAGGATTGCCATCCCTTTTTATGTTTCTTCGAACAAGAACTCCTAGTCTTATGAGCTGAGCGGTGCTGGAAGGATGGAGGGATATAGACACATTGTTACTCTCGGTCTCTGCTTTTCCTTGCCTTCATACAATCCATGACAACTGAAGCTGTCTTCAGTTATAGGGTTTTCCTTGAGTGAATCAATTTACAGTGCAAGTGACTGTATTTGAACTCCTTGGAGACAATTTACTTGTATTGGCCTTGCATACAAATGGACTCTAATAGACGAAAGAGCTAAATGTAAGACAGAAAACCATCAAAATCCTAGAGGAGAAAACAGGCAGCCTCTTTGACCTCGACTGCAGCAACTTTCTAGTAGGCATGTCTCTGCAAGCAAGGGAAACAAAAGCAGAAATGAACTATTGGGACCTCATCAAGATAAAAAGCTTTTGCATAACAAAGGAAAAAATCAACAAAACTAAAAGGTAATCGATACAATGGAAGAAGATATTTGCAAATGGCATACTGGATAAAGGGTTAGTATCCAAAATCTGTAAAGAACTTCCCAAACTCAACACTAAAAAACAATCCCGTAAAGAAATGGACAAAAGGCATGAACAGACATTTTTCCAAAGAAGACATCTGGATGGCTAACAGACACATGAAAAGATGCTCAGCATCACTCATCATCAGGGAAATACAAATCAAAACCACGATGAGATGCCACCTCACACCTGTCAGAATGGCTAACATTAACAACACAAGAAACAACAGATGTTGGTGAGGATGTGGAGAAAGGGGATCACTTTTGCACTGCTGGCGGGAATGCAAACTGGTACAGCCACTCTGGAAAACAGTATGGAGGCTTTTCAAAAAATTAAAAATAGAGCTACCCTACAACCCAGCAATTGCACTATTATGTATTTATCCAAAGGATACAAAAATGTTGATTCAAAGGGGGTACATTCACCCCAGTGTTTATAGCAGTGTTATCAGCAATTATCAAATTTTGGAAAGAGCCCAAATATCCATTGATGAATGGATAAAGGAGAGGTGGTATGTATGTATGCATGTGTGTGTGTGTATACACACTATTTGCAATATATATATACACACACACACATATATATGCGTACATATATGTATATGCATACATACACACACACACATACATACTGAATACAGTAACATATATTATATCATAACCCTCACCCTATCCCTATCTCTAACCCCTAACCCTATATTACTTACTTGGTGGTCAAAAAGAATGAAATCTTACCATTTGCAACAATATGGATGGAATTGGAACATATTATGCTAAGTGAAATAAGTCAGAGAAAGATAAATATCATATGATTTCACTCATATGTGGAATTTAAGAAACAAAACAGATGAACATAGGGGAAGGAAAGGAAAAAAGATAAAAACAGAGGGAGGCAAACCTTAAGAGACTATTAAATACAGAGAACAAACTGAGTGTTGTTTGTGGGATGTTGGGTAGGGGGATGGGCCAAATGGGTGATAGATATTAAGGAGGGCACTTGTTGGGATGAGCACTAGGTGTTATATGGAAGTAATGAATCACTAACTTCTACTCCTGAAACCATATTTACACTATACATTAATTTGGATTTAAATAAAATTCAAACAAAAGCAATGGACTCTGGCATGTAGAAGTCACTCATTCACTCACAGGTTCATTCATTCAAGAAATACTTTTTAAACATATATTGTGTCAGAAAACTACTCGGTATTGAAGACAAAACGGTGAATTAAACACACCCCTGCCTTCAAGCAGCTCACAGTATAAGAAAGGAAGCAGATGGTATAATACAAGAAGTTAAAAGACAAGTCAGGAGTAAGCACAAAGTGAAGAGGGTGGTCAGGCAAGGCATCCCTGAGAGAGTGATATCAATGCTGAGCCCAGGAGAATGAGTAGGACTTAGTGAATTAATGGTGTGTGTGTGTGTGTGTGTGTGTGTGTGTGTGTGTGTGTGTGAGAGAGAGAGAGAGAGAGAGAGAGAGAATGAATGTGTGCGTGCACGTGTGCACATACATGTGCATGTGCATGAGGTGGGAGTGGGGGTGTTACAATAGTCTTCCAAGTACAAGATTAAAGAATAAATATTAATTGTTCATTCTAGTCATTCAATTGTCAAAGATCCTCACAACTATTTGCAATTCATGTTCCAGAGTGCCTTACATCTAGAAATTCTTTATTCATAGGTTTGTTTTACCAAAATCACACTCGGAAGAAAGATGATCTGAGGGAAGAGCTGGATGTTGACAAGGCGTTTAACCCTTTTAACAGTTCTTTTTTAAACACAGTGTTTATTATCCTTATATATAGGTGACTAATTAGAACCCAGACTCAAAGACCAAACAGGTAGTAAATGGCAATGTCAGAATTTGAATACGGGTCTCTGGCCAACCTCTTAATCCCATAGTTTTTCTCCTGCCCCACACTAAAGATCTCTTGTGATTTTAGAGGGTGACCTGGCACCTTATCTCAGATTCTAAGACACTCATATTGCAGTCTTCTTTAT
Organism: Prionailurus viverrinus; assembly: GCF_022837055.1. Lineage (NCBI taxonomy): Eukaryota > Metazoa > Chordata > Mammalia > Carnivora > Felidae > Prionailurus > Prionailurus viverrinus. The sequence goes on along the minus strand of NC_062568.1, from coordinate 165,170,213 downwards.
TCTATTTGACAGACAAATGAAGATAATGAACTAGGTAGCAGTGTTTTTTATATTACAGCTTAGCACCTCAATCTTTACAAAGAATGAAATGTATTTGAGGAAATGGGAAAAGCTTTCCTGCAAAATATATATTTCTTTCAACAATTTATAAATGACTTCCTATGATAGGTCTTCTCTAGAAATTATCATTTTTTTCCCTGAAAAATTATTCCCCAAAAGTGATTCAAACATGAGGTATACCATCTGTAAGTCTGCATTTTTGCCTTCATCAATTACAGTTGGCTTTTGCTGCTTTGGCAGAAATCTGAGTACAGTAACTTATTTGAATGGTAAAATATTTTTCTTTTCTCCAGTAATAAGACATCTTGAGGTAGCCCAAGATTGGTGCAGGTTGTGGAGTAAGTCAATGAGAACTCAATCTTTCTACCTTCCACGATTTGAAAGGTGGCTGTTACACTGTTGGTCACTGGAGCTAAGTTCCAGGCAGAAATACACAGATGCCCAAAAGGCTGGTGCTAGCTGAATCTATCCCCTTTTATCAGGAGAATAATAATTTTCTCAGAGAACACCCAGTTAATAGACTTCAATGTATGTCACATGGCCATTACAAGCAGCAAGACAACCTGAGGGTAGTCAAGCTTTTCAGATATGACCACACTGTGAAATCAGCACTGAAAAAATCAGCTACCTAATCCCAGAAATGTGATGGTCTTAAAGAAAATCTCAATCATAAAAAGGTTGCTACCCTATTCCAAATAGGCACTGTGAAATCTATTAAAAGTTAAGAAAAGACATTTACCCGAGAGAAGAACAACAGTAGTAAATAACAGCATAAATCATTATAATACTTTTAGAGTTTTTAGTGAAAGCATAAAAGACATTGTAATTAAAGGAAAGAGCCTGGGTCTATATTCCATTCCTTCCTAGCTATGTGATCTTAAAACATTCATAAAATCTCTCCCCTCAGGCAAGGGCAGTTTCATTGCCTCTAAATGATACCAGATCAATAAAAAAGAGGGCAAGAGAATTAAACCAGCATTTCACAGAAAAGCAAACATGAATGATCAATAAATCAGTGAAAGTATGCTCATCCTCGTTAGTAGGCTGGGTAATTCAAATTAAAACCGTAGTAAAACATCACTTTGTACCCATAAGATTGGCTAAGATTAAAATTTGGCAATTTCAAGTGTGGACAATGATGCAGCACGAGATTTGGCAAACTGCAGCCCATGGTCCAAATGTAACCTACCACCTGCTTTTGTATAGCTCATGAGCCAAGAATGCTTTTTACAAATGTCAAAAAAGATTATTAGTCTCTCATGGAGAACCACTGCTCAATTATATCACTTGGTGCTAAAGCCTAAAGTATTTACTACCTGGCCTCTTACAGAAAAAGTTTGCCGACCTCTGTTGTGGAGCATGGGAATTCTCTTTCACTGCTAGCAGGAATAAAATGGTACAACTATCTAGTATTATGAATTGATACAAACTCCAGAACCTAGCAGTATCCTAGAGAAACTCTTGCCCATTCAAATAGCACTGTTTCTAACTGGGGGAAAAAAATAGAACAAATCCAAATGTCTACTAATAGCACAGAATAATAAAGTGGCATTCAACACATTGTGAATATAGCTACCAACACCACCGTGAGTCAGTCTCATAAAGAAGATGGTAAGCAAAAATATAAATTCTAGAGTAGCTCTGTCCAGTAGAAATGTGACGCATATTTCACTTTGAAATTTCTAGTAGCCATATTAAAAACAAAGAAACAGGTTAAATTTTAATAATATATTTCATTCAGACTAATATTTCACCCTAAAGCCAATATAAAAGTTATTTATATGGCATTATTTTTTTGTACTAAATCTTTGATATTTGGTGTACAAGCACCTGTGGTATACAATGTATATGCACAGGACATTGCAATTTGGACTAGTCACTTTTCACATGCTCAGGAGCTGCATGGCCATCATATTGAGCAGCACAGTTTAAGAAGATGCAAACAGGATAATTTCATTTACATTCCATCTTCAAAGGAGGCAAAACTAAATGTTATGCTACTTAAGGATACATATATGTGGTAAAACTACAAAGAAAAGTAAGGAAGTGATAATCCAAGATCCAGATGTCTGTGACATTGGGGGAAGGTAAGGGATTACAGAGATGGAGGGTTGGGTCTCAGGGGCTCAGAGGTGCTGATAATGTTCTATTTTGTAAGTTGATGGCAGGTGTGTGGTTGGTTGGTTTTGTAAAAAATATACATTATCATTATTTTGAAACTCTTTACTCTGTCTTTAAAAATATATAAAAGTAAATTCCTGTATCAGATGCTTACCTCAGAGAGAAGTTATAATATAACTGCTGTACAAAAACTTTTTGAACAGTAGAACAGAATGTAAACAGACAAGTTAGTATCTATTATTGTTCCTTATAACTTTATAATTGGAAGGTCCATATGTGCAGAAGTTGCCACAAGATAGTGACTTTAAATAGAGAGAACTGAGCAATACAAGAGAATGTAAACTGTTAGTTGATACCCACAAAACAGAAGAGGAGAAATGGAAAAAATCAATAAGGAAGAAAGAAATCTGCATAAGTGGCAACAGAGACATGTGCAAGTCTTGAAGGGTGACCAGCTGTTGCATCTCTGAGATTTGTCAAAAAAGACTTGTGGGGGAGAGTCACTTGACAGGAAGCTGTCACAGAGGCCTGGGAGGGAATCAGGGAGGTGATATCCTTCAGGGTGGGATGGAGAGCAGTAAACTATACTGGGAAAGAGCCCCAGGCAGATGCGGTACTCGAAGCGGGTCTTAATCTGCTGCACAGACTGTCTACACACACAGAGTTTCAATTGGCAGCAAGAGCACATGCTTGGCAGAGTCAAAGCGGCTTCTTTTTCTGGCTCTGCCACTCTCCCATTTTACCATTTTCAGTAACTGGCTTGAGGCAGAAGAAATGAGCTCTCTGCAGTGTTTCTTTCTCTTCTAAGATGAGGTGATGAGAGAGTTTGAGTGTGCATATCCCTGTAACAGGAGCAGGGAGCTATGTGGATACGAGGTGAGCCTGTTCTGTAACCTATCTCTCATTATATGTGTATGAGAAGGTAGAAGAGTGAAATCAGGGACCAAGACCTGACCAGGTCTTCCCAAACAATCTCCCATAGAAGTATTCAAAAGGGGATAGAAAACAGTGTCCCTTTGGAAGATCACATGTCCCTACAGCTACTGAGTCTCCAGAAATGGAGTTAAATTTCGTTCAGGCTGTGGTCTGAGAGCACACTGGCAGCCATGCAAAAAGAGAACAAAAATAACTTCTTTGATAATTACTATAAAATGCACATGATAAAGAGTTCCTCAAATACGTACAAAGGTGCCTTCGGGTAAAGTTTGAGGGTTCCTTGGGAATATTCATTCATAACATCTGCAAAACAACTGATACAATTTAGCACCAAGCCCTCCATCTGCAAGCTCATAGCTTCCACGACTTTTGCTTCTTGGTGTCTCACAAAAGCTAAGAAAGGGACTGAATCAAGACAGGCATTCAGCAAAAGAGAGTTAATAAAATCCCTACATAAACATGAACAAATGTGCACTGTCACCTGGTATATTTGATAAGGCCCCACGTATGCCAAGTGTGTTGATTTGAGTTCTTTTTAATCTTTCAGATTTCAAAGTTCATGTTTGTCCCACTGCATCATGCTATCTACTAATTTTATTGAATATAAACATAGTGCAGGTGTTTACAAATACTTAATTTAATCCTGCAACTTCTTTTAAGGCACAATTTTCTTTCCCTTCCCAGCCTAGGTAACAGAACACTTGTTGGAGCCACTTCTAACACTCTCTATCTACTTTGCTATCACCATATACCCCACCCTGATATTATCCCATGTAGACTCACTACCCTCAGCCTGCCAACCTCAACAGGCTTCCCTCCAAAGTAACTCTTGTCCCACCACACCTACCAGGCAGCCTGGCTGGGACAACACCACTCCAGTGACTGCTTCCCTGAGGAGGAGAGGAGAAAATGCCACACATAAGTACAACCACAATTCCTGTAGCCAAGCCACTCAGTTGGTTACACAAGGAGCAAGCCCTGCCCGTTGGTGTGCCTGCAGCTGTGGAGGGGAGGCTAATTGCAGACAGCTAGGCTGACTACTGGCCCTACCCACAAATGAACCCAATGCTGCCTTAGCTAGGCCTCTCAATAGCACAAGAAACAAGCTCTATCCAGTGCAGCCACAGTAGGCAAAACAGGTCATTGAGCTGACTGGGCTGAAGGCAACCATGGCTCAGCCACAACAGAAAATCACTCACAGTCCACACAGGGGATGGCCCAGGAATGTCTGGTTTTAGAGATCAGAGGAAATGCACTACAGGGCTCCACAGAACCTCTTCTGCACAAACCCACTACTCTCAAGACCAGGAGAGATAAGTGACCTACCTAATACATAGAAACAAACACAGAGAATTGGACAAAAAGAGAATACAGAATATGTCCCAAGTAAAAGAACAAAAAGCTAAATTGGAAAAAATATAAAGTGGAAATAAGAAATATGCCTGATAAAGAGTTCAATGTAATAGTTATAAAACTACCAGACTTGAAAAAGAGTGGATGAACTCAGAACTTCAACAAAGAGATAAAAAATAGACAAAAGATCCAGTCAGAGCTGAAGAATAACTAAAATTTTAAAAATACACTAGAAGGAATCAACAGCATATTAAAGGCTAGAGAAGAATGGATCAGTGATTTGGAAGACAAGGTGATGGAAAGCAAAAAAAAAAAAAAAGAAAAATAGGAATAGGTTAAGGGAACTCTGTGATATCACCAAGTGTAATAACATTAGCATTATAGAGATTCCAAAAGAAAGAGGGAAGGGGGAAGAAAATTTATTTGAAAAAATAATAGCTGAAAACTTCACTAATATGGGGAAGGAAACAGATATCCAGGTCCAGGAAGCAGAAAAATCCCATAGTAAGATAAACCCAAGGAGGTCCACACCAAAACACATAATAATTAGAATGGCAAAAAGTAATAATAAAGAGAGAATCTTAAAAGCAGCAAGAGAAAAGGAAATAGTTACAAACAAGGGAAGACCCATAAAACTATCTGCTGGTTTTTCAAAAGAAGCTTTGCAAGCCAGAAGGAGTTAGTGACATGATATATTCAAAGTGCTGAAAGGAAAAATGTACAACAAAGATTACTGTACCTGTCAAGGTTATCATTCATAATTGAAGGACACATAGTCTCCCAGACAAACAAAAGTTAAGTGTATTATCACCAAACTAACTTTAACAAATGTTAAAGGGAATTCTTTAAGTGGAAAGAAGAGGCCATAACTAGAAATAAGAAAATTATGGGAGAAAAAATTTCATAGCAAGCATATAGTAAGGGCTTGAGATTATTTTTTTTTAATTTTTTTTTCAACGTTTATTTATTTTTGGGACAGAGAGAGACAGAGCATGAATGGGGGAGGGGCAGAGAGAGAGGGAGACACAGAATCGGAAACAGGCTCCAGGCTCTGAGCCATCAGCCCAGAGCCTGACGCGGGGGCTCCAACTCACGGACCGCGAGATTGTGACCTGGCTGAAGTCGGACGCTTAACCGACTGCGCCACCCAGGCGCCCCTTGAGATTATTTATAAAGCCAGTATGGAGATTAAAGCACAGAAGTAGTAAAATCAATTATATCTACAAAAATAACTCAAGGAATAACCTTAAAATTTTTAAACATGTAAAATATAACATCATGGACATAAAACATGAAAAGGGGAGTAAAAATTTAATGGTTTTAAACTCAATAGGAATCACATATCAAAAACCAATAATAGACCCACAAAAAGTAAAGAGAAAGGAATCCAAGAATAACACTAAAGAAAGCTATCAAATACATGTGAAGGCAGCAAGAAAAAGGAACAGAAAAAGCTACAAAAATAATTAGCAAAATGGCAATATATACAAACCTAGCAATAATTATTTTAAACATATATGGAATAAATGTTCCAATCAACTAATCCGTGACTAAACGGATGAACAAGATAAGACCCATTTGTATGCTGCCTACAGGAAATTAACTTCAGATTTAAAGACACATAGAAACTGAAGATAAAAGGACGGGAAAAGATATTCCATGCAAATGGGAGCAAACAAAGGCAACTAAAAACCAGTCAGGGTAGCAATACTGATAGCAAACAAAAGAGATTTTATTTTTTTTAATTTAAATTTTAGTTAGCCAACATACAGTGCAATATTCATTTCAGGAGTAGAATTCAGTGATTCATCACTTACATACAATACCCAGTGCTCATCCCAGCAAGTGCCCTCCTTAATACACATCACCCATCCAGCGCCTCTCCCACTCATCTCCCTCTATAAGCCCTCAGTTTGTTCCCTCTAGTTAAGAGTCTCTTGTGGTTTGTTTCCTTCTCTCCTTTTCCCCTCCCTTCCCATATGTTCATCTCTTTTGCTTCTTAAATTCCATGAGTAAAAGAACGAGGTATTTGTCTTTCTCTGATTAACTCATTTCACTTAGCATAATATATCCCAGCTCCATCCATGTCATTGCAAATGGCAAGATTTCATGCTTTTTGATGACGAATATTCCCGTGTGTATGTGTGTATACATATATATATATATATACACACACACATACATACATATACACCACATCTTCTTTATTCATTACTTGATGGACATTTGGGCTCTGTCTGTAGTTTGGCAATTGTTGATAATGCTGCTATAAACATTGGAATGCATGTACCCCTTTGAATCTGTATTTTTGTATCATCTGAGTAAATGACTAGTAGTACAATTGCTGGATTGTAGGGTAGTTTTCAGTTTTTTGAGGAACCTCTGTACAGTGGCTCCAGAGTGTGGCTGCACCACTTTGCATTCCCACCAGCAGTGCAGGAGGGTTCCCCTTTCTCTACATCCTCAGCAACACCTGATGTTTCTTGTGCCAATTTTAGCCATTCTGACAGGTGTGAGGTGGTATCTCATTGTGGTTTTGATTTGCATTTCCCTGATGATGAGTGGTGTTGAGCATCTTTTCATGTGTCTGTTGGCCATGCAGTTGTCTTCTTTGGAAAACTGTCTATTCAAGGCAAAAGAGACTTTTAAGAAAAGATAGTAGCAAGAGACATAGAATTATATAATGACAAAGAGATCATTCAACAGGAGGACACAACAATTGTAAACATACATGCACCAACAATGGAGTATCTAAATACATAAAACAAACATTACCAGCCCTAAAGCAAGAAATTGGCATTAACCCAATAATAGTAGTGGACTTTACATCCCACTTACATCAATATATAGGTCATCCAGACAGAAAATCTATAAAGAAATAATGGCTTTGAATGACACATTAAACTGATGGACCTAATATATAGAACATTTCACCCCAAAAACTGCAGAATATACATTCTTTTTACATGCACATGGAACATTGTCCATAATAAATTACATATTACGCCACAAAACAAATCAACAAATTTAAGAACTGTGATCATATCAAGAATCTTTTCCTACCACAACATGAAACTAGACATCAATTACAAGAAAAAAACTGGGGGGGAAAACCCCCAAATATGTGGAAGCTAAACAACATGCTACTAATTCAACCAATGGGTCAACTAAGAAATCAAAGAGGAAATCAAAAAGTACATAGAGACAAATGAAAATGAAAACACAACAATCCAAAATCTTTTGGACCTAGCAAAGGTAGTCTTCCCTTCTAAGAGGGAAACTTATAGCAATATAGTTTTGCCTCAAAAAAATGACAAAAAAAAACCAAGAAAATCTCAAACAATATAATCTTACACCTAAAAGAACTAGAAAAGAAAAAAAAAAGCCAAACGTTAGTAGAAGGAAGGATATAATATAGATTAGAACATAAATAAATTGAACAAAGAATAAAAAAAATACAGAAAAAAATGAAACCAAAATATGGTTCTTTGAAAATATAAACAAAAATGATAAACCTTTACCAGACTTATCCGCCCCCAAAAAGATTTAAAAAAGAAAGAGAACTCAAATACAATAAGAAATGAAGGAGAAATGACACCACCACAGAAATACTAAGAATTACAAGAGAATACTGTTTAAAGAAAACTGTATGCCAACAACTTGAACAACTTAGAAGACATGGATAATTTTCTAGAAACCTACAATCTTCCAAAACTGAATCAAAAACAAAATTTGAACAGATTATTATAAAGTTGAATTGGTGATGAACAAATTCCCAGTAAACAAAAGTTCCAGATAAAATGGTTTCACAGGGTGAAATGAATTCTACCAAGTGTTTAAAGAAGAGTTAATATCTATTCTTTTCAAACTATTCCAAAAAAATAGAAAACAAAATTCTCATATTCATTCTATGGGCCAACACTACTCTGATACCAATACCAGATAAAGACACTACAAAAAAGGAAAACTATAGGCCAATACCTCTGATAAACATAGATGCAAAACACTCAACAAAATATTAGAAAACCACACTCAACTATATAATGAAAAAGTTAAAAACGGTCAGGTGGGATTTATTCCAGGGATGATGGTGTAGTTCAATATTCCCAAATCAAACAATGTGATACATCCTATTAACAAGAGGAAGGATCAGGGTTCCTGGGCGGCTCAGTCAGTTACGCATCTGACTCTTGATTTCAGCTCAGATTATGATCTCATGGTTCACAAGATAAAGCCCTGGGTTGGGTTTTGTGCTAATAGCATGGAGGCTGCTTGGGGTTCTCTCTTCCCTCTCTCTCAGCCCCTACCCTGCTCTCATTCTCAAAATAACATTAAAAAAAGAGGAAGGATAAAAAGCATATAGCCATCTCATTATATGCAGAAAAAGTATTTAACAAAATACACGCTCATGATAAAAACTCTGAACAAAGTGAGCTTATAGGGAACATACCTCAATGAAATAAAGGTCATAAATAACAAACCCACAGCTAACATCATACTCAATGGTGAAAGAGTGAAATATTTTCTTCTAAAATCAAAACAAGAATATCTACTCGCACCACTTTTATTCAACATAGTAGTGGAAGTCCTAGAAGCAGCAATTGGATAAGAAAATAAATAAATAAAAGGGATCCAAATTGGTAAGGAAGAAATAAAATCACCACTATTTGCAGATGAAAGGATACTGTAAAAAAAATCCTCAAGACTTCACCAAAAAACTATTAGAATAAGTGAATTCAGTAAAGTTTCAGAATATAAAACTAATATACAGAAATTTGTTGTTTCTATACACTATTAATGAAGTAGCAGAAAGAAAATGTAAGAAAACAATTACAGCAAAGAGAATACAATACCTAGGTATAAATTTAACCAAGAAGGTGAAAGACCTGTATTCTGAAAACTGTAAGACATTGATGAAAGAAATTGAAGATGACACAAACAAATGGAAATATATCCATACTCATGGATTGGCAGAAGATTGTTAAAATGTCTGTACTGTTCAAAGTCATCTACAGATTCAATGAAATCCCTATCAAAATACCAACAGCATTTTTCATGGAACTAGAATAACGTTAAAATTTGTATGAATCCACAAGACTGAATAGTCAAAGCAATCTTGAGCAAGAAGAACAAAGCTGGAGCTATCACATTCCCAGATTTCAAAGTATACTACTAAATTATAGTGATCCAAACAGTATGGTACTAGCAAAAATAAACACATAGATCAATAGTATATGATTAAGACCTCAGACATAAACCCAAATGTATATGGTCAATTGGTGACAAGGAAGGCATGAATATATATGAGGTAAAGAGTCTCCTCCCCATAAAATGATGTTGGGAAAACTGGACATCTACATGCAAAAGAATGAAACTGAGCTACTTTTACACAATACACAAAAATAAACTCAAATTGGTTTAAGATGTATATGTGACCTGAAACCATGAAACACCTTAAAGAAAACATAGGCAGTAAACATTTGGACACTGGCCTTAACCAATGTCAGCATATTTATGAATATGTCTCCTCAAGCAAGGGAAACAAAAGAAAAAACAAACTATTGTGATTACACCAAAATAAAATCTTTCACACAGCCAAGGAAACCATCAAAAAACCCACAAAATGACAATCTATTGAATGAGAGAAGATATTTGCAAATGATATATCTGATAAGAGTTAATATCCAAATGCATAAAAACCTATACAACTCTACACCAAAAACTTCCAATTAAGAAATGAGCAGAGCTCAAAGAGACAATGTTTTGCAAAGAAGACATACAGATGGCCAGCAGATATATGAAAAGATGCTCAACATTACTAATCATCAGGGAAATGCAAATCAAAACAATGAGTTATTACCTCATAGCATTTAGAATGGCTAGTATCAAAAAGCCAAGAAATAACAAGTTTTAGTGAGGATGTGGAGAAAAAAGGAACCTTCATGCTCTATTGGTGGGAATGTAAATTGGTGCAGCCACTGTGGGTAACAGTATGGAGTTTTCTCAAAAAAGTGAAAAATAGAAATACCGTATGATCCAGTAACTCCACTATTGGCTATTTACCTGAAGAAAACAAAAACACACGCATTCAAAAGACACATGCTCCTCTATGTTTACTGCAACATTATTTACAATAGCTAAGATATGGAAGCCACCCAAATGTCCATTGATAAATGAGTGGAGAAGTTATACGCATACACAATGAAATATTATGCAACCATTAAAAAGAAGGAGATATGCCATTTGTGACAACATAGATGGACCTAGAGGGAATTATTTTTAGAGAAAAAAGTCTGAGAAATATAAATACCATGTAATTTCACTTATACGGGTAATGTAAAAAACAAAACAATGAACAGACTCTTAAATACAGAGAAGAAACTGGTGGCTAACAGAGAAAGGTTGGGTGAGGGAGTGATTGAAATAGGTGAAGGGGTTCAGGAGATACAAACCTTCAGCTATAAAATAAATAAGTCATAGAGATGAAAAGTACAGCAATAAGGAATATAAAGTCAATAATATAATATGTTATATGGTGACAAATGGTGACTACACTTATTGTGATGAGCAATGAGTATTGTACACAATTGTTGAGTCACAATATTATACACCTGAAACTAACATTGTGTGTCATCTGTATTTCCATCTAAAAAAGGTGAAAACCACTGCCCACCATTAGAGAAAACCTATAGGTTCAGTAATTGAAATATCAGAGACACTATCAGAGATGATCATTTCAGCAAACAATTTTATGTATTTCAAAGCATCTATCTACTATCTATTTTCACTTTCCTTTTTCTCTTACCCTAAAAATATTCCTCTGGGCCTTGGCATGGAACTAATATCTGTATTTTTCCCTATTCAACTTTTTCCAAGTCAAAGTATCATTAGTATAAGATTAGGGAGGTGGGATTGAGATGTTGAAATCAAAGTTGCAATTCTAGGGGAAAAACAAAAAAAAACTTCAGAATGAAGCTCCTGAAAAATCATTTTTTCTAGCCTAGTATGGAAAATCATGCCACTGTAACAAGGCACATTTTCCACATTGAAGGAAAATTATTGATATCCTTTCTCTCTTACACACACTCACAAGAAGATATTCTTCCTCATTCTAAAATATACTCAAGAAACACTGTGTTTCTTTCCCTATAGCTTGCTTCTAATTACAATTCAAGTAATACTATTCTGGCTCAAACTTTCGCTTCTCTTGACATAGTACAATTTCACATTAGTAGTGACTCATTAGGATAGAAGTTAGATTTTTTTTTAAGTCCTGCTCCTTTCCTTCACCTAAACCAGGAATGATTTGAGCTTATTGACTTGGCTATTTCAAGAAACTTATATTTCCAGGGGTTTACTATTACTAGAGATCTCTAAATATATTCAGGACCATTACCTTCACTAGGACTCTTTGGGAGCATTCTTGAATTTTGGCAAAGCTAGGCTTGGTTGTGCCTGCCTCTACCATTAATTTTGCTTTCATCACACACACTCTGGGAATAAAGGGAAAACAGAAAAAAAATGAGGTTCACAGATAGGTCAGTCCTGGATAATTTGGTGAAGTAATTAGCATCCAGAAGAGGCCACATAGTGCAAGAAACATAACCTGGATGTGGAGCCAAAATTGCAGGAGTCAGGGGTTTCCTGACCTGCTATTCTACATGTCATGTATGAGTTCATTCACCTGCAACTACCACATGGTATTGTATTTGCTTAATTATCTGTGTTCTCCACTGGACTGTGAATTCCATTATGACAAGATCCATGTGTGATTCGTTCAGCATTGATTCCCCAGCCCCAACTAAAGAACCATTCTTATTAAGAACCCTAGGCTTCCATGAAACACAGTTCAACCAGGCATTGAAAGGAGTTACCCAGAAATGGCCTGAAATGACTGTAACCAACTGTGTAACTGTTGGCAAGAAGCTTTATCTCCTCTGCATGTAAATCTTTAAAAAGAGGTCATTGATATGGGCCCACCATATTTCAAAGAGGTATGGTGAGATTCAAACAAGCCAGTGTGAGCAAAGGAGCAGTAGATATTCAAACATGCTAAGCAAGGGAAAGGTCTTATTTCCCCATGAATCTTTTATCTGGAATACCTAACAGAAGATGTAGTGATTGCATCTGGCATCCTTTAAAGTTCATTCCAACATTGAAATTCTATGATTCTATATTTCTAAATAAGCACTCTTGGAGTTACACATGTCTAGGTATCTTGATTGATGCATAAAGAAGAAATGTCTAAAAACATTTCTTTGAGAGGAAAGGACTCAAGATCGTGCAGGAATGGGGATACCCTAAACTTGCCTTGTCCCTCAAACACATCTAGATAAGTATCAAATAATTTTGAACACCCAAGAAATCAGTCTGAGGACTGAGAGCACAAAAATGCACAACTAGATGTAAAACAAAATAAAACAAAACAAAAATATCACGTGGTGGAAGATAGGAATTGCCTCAGAGAACCCAGATTGCCTAGAGAGGGGTAAGAGAAGAAGGAAGATTGAAAGTGCACACAGAGAATTTCACGAGAAAAAGCCTTCCCCCAAAACTACTGACTGGGAAAATGCGAAGGGCTGAATACTGCAAATTTTCATAAACAGTGGAGCAGAGTCTGAAGCTTTAGAGGTCTGTGCCATTGCCCAGGTTGCAGCTGGCTGGCTTAGTGGTCCTCTGGAAGGCAAAGAAGACACAGACCCAGGAGCAGACAGCATGGACTGAGGATCCCCTGGGTCATGCAAGGAGAAGCAGCTCCCCTTCTTGAAGTGCATTTGGGAGAGAGGGAACAGCCCCTCTGGGGGGGGGGGCAAAAGACCCTGTGGGCACCATTGAGCTGTCCCATTCACTAACGTAGGAATGGGGATACTGTCTGAGGGCAGTGAGCCTTGGTGATGGCTTTCTGCTGAGCTTTACCATAAACTCTGAAACACACAGTCACACAACCAATTTCTTGGACAAGCCAGCATCAACCACAGCACAGTGAAACCCTGCCCCAGAGGACTGGCATGGGTCTGCACCACATGGGTCTCTGAAATGTGGAGTTTTGAAACCCAGCAGCATGCCTGAGGTAAAACACATAAGTGCTGTGCTGCCTGGCAGGCAGACAGCTCAGAGGCAGGCAGGGTGAAGTCAGAGACCTGGCAGATGCCAGGGACACAAGAGAGGTGATTGGTCTTTTGTGAGGGCTTCCTGAAGAGTGGTGAGCATGAGCTCCCCACTCCCAGGATGAGAGAGTGGGACAATACCATTTCACCCTGCACATCAGCACTGACTAACTTCAGTGAGAAAAACACCACCACCAAATCAAGGATGAAGCTGCTTACACCAAGCCCTGACCACCTGTGCCCTGCAGGTGCATCTCCACTTGGTCAAGTCCTCCTGAGAATCAGTGCAGCAGGCCCCACCTTAGAACAAACCCCTCGCAGGCACCAAATTGACTCCTTATATAATGCTACAAAGCTTCAGCTCTAGGGGAGATAGGATCTATATTTCTCTGTTGTTTTCACCCCTTGGGTTACAGAAAGAGCAATTTTTTCAATTTTTAAATTGTATTTATTTTATTTTGCTTTTTATTTTTTTGGATCTAGCTACTTTTAACAAGAATACCAAAACATACCTATGATCTCGCTTTTTTTTTTGACCTTGACAATATGACAAGCTGGGGGAACTCACTCCAAAAGAAAGAAGAGGAAGTGATAGCCAAGGATTTTATCAGTACAAAGGTAAGTAATAAATCTGAACTAGAATTTAAAACAATTACAAGGATACTAGCTGGGCTTGACAAAAGCAGAGAAGACAGTAGAAAATCCCCTACTGCAAACATAAAAGAATGAAAATCTAGTCAGGCTGAAATTAAAAATGCTATAACCAAGATGCAAACCCAAATGGATGCCATGCCAGTGAAGATGGATCAATCAGAGGAATGAATCAGTGATACAAAAGATAAAATTATGTAAAATAATGAAGCTGAAAAGAAGAGGGAAAGTAAGGTGTTGGATCACAAATGTAGACTCAGGGAATGGAGTCACCCCTTAAAGCATAATAACATTCATATTGTAGGAGTCCCAGAAGATGAAGAGAGAAAAAAGGGGCAGAAGATTTATCTGAGAAAATTATACTAAAAACTTCAATAATCTGGGGAAGGAAACAGACACTTAATTCCAAGAATCACAGAAGGTGTCTATTAAATCCAATAAAAGTTGTCCATCACCAAGGCATATCATAGTCAAATTCACAACCTACATAGGGGAAAAATCCTGAAAGCAGCAAGGGAAAAAAATGTCCTTAACCTATAGGGAAGACAGATCACGTTCACAGATCTATCCACAGAAACTTGGTGGGCCAGAAAGGAGTGGCATGATATGTTCAATGTGAAGAACAGGAAAAAATTCAGCCAATAATACTTTATTCAGCAAGTCTGTCATTCAGAATGAAAGGAAAGGTAAAGAGTGTCCAAAACAAAAACTAAAGAAGTTCATGACCACTAAACCAATCCTGAAAGAAATATTAAAGGGGGTCTCTGAGTGGGGAAAAAAGGACCAAAAATAACAAAGACTAGAAAGGAACAGAGAGGATCACCAGAAATACCAACTTTACAGGTAACACAAAGTCATTAAATTCATACCTATCAATAATCACTCTGAATGTAATAAAAATACATAGGGTGAGACATATCAGAATGGATAACAAGACAAGACCCATCTATATGTTCTCTACAAGAGACTAGACCTACATCACCTGAAGATTGAAAGTGAAGGGATGGAGAACCATCTATCATGCTAATGGATGTCAAAAGAAAGCTGGAATAGCCATACTTTTTTCAGACAAACTAGATTTTAAACCAAGACTGTAACAAGAAATGAAGAAGGGTATTACATCATACTTAAGGGGTCTATCCATCAAGAAGATCGAACAATTATAAATATTCATGCCCCCAACTTGAGAACACCCAAATATATAAATCAATTAATAACAAACATAAAGAAACTCATAAATAATATGAGTTTAACATCCTACTTACAACAATAGATCATAAAAGCATAAAATCAACAAGGAACCAATGGCTTTGATAGAATGGGACAGAGGGACTTAACAGATATATTCAGAACATTCCATCTTAAAGCAGCAGAATACACATTCTTTTCGAGTGCACATGTAACATTCTCCAGAATAGATCACATACTGGGTCACAGTCCTCAACAAGTATGAAAAGACTGAAGTCACACCATGCATATTTTCAGACCACAATACTATGAAACTTGAAATCAACCACACACACAAAAAATGGAAAGACCATAAATATAAATGCATAGAGGTTAAAGAACATCATACTAAAGAATGGGTTAACCAGGAAATTAAACAAGGAATTTAAAAAGTACATGGAAGCAAGTGAAGATAAAAACACAACAGTCCAAACACTTTTGGGATACAGCAAAGGTAATCTTAAAGGGAAATATATTGCAATACAGGACTACCGCAAGCAGCAAGAAAAAATCTCAAACAACCTAATCTTACATCTACAGGAACTAGAAAAGGAACAGCAAAAACAAGCCTAAAGCAAGCAGAAGAAGGGAAATAATTAACATTAGAACAGGAATAAATAATATACATACAGCAACAAAAACAGTAGAATAGATCAATGAAACTAGGAGCTGGTTCTTTGAAAGAATTAATAAAATTGATAACCCCCTAGCCAGACTTTTCAAAAGGAAAAGAGAGAGAGGACCCAAATAAATAAAATCATGAATGAAAGAGGAGGGATCACAATCAACACCCCAGAAATACAAATTATATGTGAATATTATCAAAAATTATATGCCAACAAACTGGGCAATTTGGAAGAAATGGACAAATTCCTAGAAACTTAAAAACTACCAAAACTGAAACAGAAAGAAATAGAAATCTTGCACAGGCCATAACTGCAAAGAAATTGAATCAGCAATCAAAAATCTTCCAAAGGGGAGCCTGGGTGGCTCAGTCAGTTAGGCATCCAACTTCAGCTCAGGTCATCATCTCATGGTCTGTAAGTTTGAGCCCTATGTTGGGCTCTGTGCTGACAGCTCAGAGCCTGGAGCCATCTTCAGATTCTGAGTCTCTCTCTCTCTGCCCCTCCCCCACTTGGGCTCTGTCTCTCTCTCTCTCTCAAAAATAAATAAACATTAAAATTTGAAAAAAAATCTCCCAACAAACCAAAGTCCAGGGCCAGAAGACTTCCCAGGGGAATTCTACCAGACATTGAAAGAAGAATTAATACCTATGCTTCTCAAATTGTTAAAAAAAATAAAATAGAAATGGAAGGAAAACTTCCAAACTCAATCTATGGGGCCAGCATTACCTTGATTCCAAAACCAAATAAAGGCTGCACTAAAAAGGAGAATTATAGGCCAATATCCCTGATGAACACCAATGCAAAAATTCTCAAGGAGATACTAGCCAATCAATCTAACAGTACACTAAAAGAATTATTCACCACGATCAAGTAGGATTTATTCCTGGGCTGCAGGAGTGGTTCCATATTCACGAATCAATCAACAATATATACCACAATAATAAAAGAAAGGACAAGAACCATATGATCCTGTCATTAGATGCAGAAAAAAAAGCATCTGACAAAATAGAGCATCCATTCTTGACAAAAACTCTCAATGAAGTAGGGATAGAGGGAACATACCTCAACATCATAAGGGCCATGTACAGAAGACCCATAGTTAATATCCTCAATGGGGAAAAACAGAGAGCTTTTCGCCTACAGTAAGGAACAAGACAGGGATGTCCATTCTCACCATTACTATTTAATTACTGGAAATCAGCCTCAGCTATCAGACAACAAAAAATAAAAAGCATCCAAATTGGCAAGGAAGAAGTAAAAATTTTACTATTTATAGATGACATGATGCTCTATGTAGAAATGCCAAGCGATGCCACCAAAAAAATTGCTAGAATATATGAATTATATAAAATCAATGTACAGAAATCTGTTCCATTTCCATACACCAATAATGAAGCAGCATAAAAAGAAATCAAGGAATCAATCCCATTTACAATTGCACCAAAAACTGTAAGATACCTAGGAACAAACCTAACCAAAGAGGTGAAAGATCTGCATGCTGAAAACTATAGAAAAGTTATGAAATAAATTGAAGAGGACACAAAGAAATTGAAAAGCATCCTATGTTCATGGATTGAAAGAACAAACATTGTTAAAAGGTCTATACTACACAATGCAATCTACACATTTAATGCAATCCCTATCAAAATACCCCAAGCATTTTTCACAGAGCTAGAAACCAATCCTAAAATTTGTATGGAAACACAAAACACCTTGATAGTCAAATCAATCCTGAAAAAGCAAAGCTGGAGGCATCACAAATCCAGACTTCAAGCTATATGACAAACCTGTAGTCATCAAGACAACATGGCACTGGCATAAAAACAGAATAGAAAACCCAGAAATAGACCCACAACTATATGGTCAACGAATCTTTGACCTACCAGGAAAAAATATCCAATGGAAAAAAAAGACACTCTCTTCAACAAATGTTGGGAAAATTGGACAGCAACATGCAGAAGAATGAAACTGGACCACTTTCTCATACCATACACAAAAATAAATTCCAAGTGGATGAAAGACCTAAATGTGAGACAGGAAGCCATCAAACTCCTAGAGGAGAACTCAGGCAGTAACCTCTTTGGCCTTGGCTATAACAACTTCTTACTAGACATATTGTCAGAGGCAAGGGAAACAAAAGCATACATTAACTACTGGTACTTCATCTAGATAAAAAAGCTTCTGTACAGTGAAGGAAACAATCAACAAAACTAAAAGGCAGCCTGTGGAATGGGAGAAGATATTTTCAAATGCCAGATTGGATAAAGGGTTAGTATCCAAAATATATAAATAATTTACAAAACTCAATGCCCCAACAACAAACAACCCAGTTTTAAAATGGGCAAAAGACAGGAATATACACTTTTCAAAAGAAGAAATCCAAATGGCTAACAGACACATGAAACGATGCTCAACATCACTCATCATCAGGCAAATATAAATCAAAACCACGATGAGATACCACCTCACACCTGTCAAAATGGTTAAAATTAACAAGTCAAGAAACAACATGTGTTGGTGAGAATGTGGAGAAAGAGGAACCCTCTTGTACTGTTGGTGGGAATGAAAACTGGTGCAGCCACTCTAGAGCACAATATGGAGGTTCCCCCAAAAGTTAAAAAGAGAACTACCCTATGATCCATCAATTGTACCACTAGGTATTCACCCAAATGATATAAAAATAGATTTTAAGGGGTACATTTACCTCAAGGTTTATAGCAGCATTATCAACAATAGCCAAACTATGGAGAAAGCCCAAATGCCCATCGACTGATGAATGGATAAAGAAGATGCGGCATATATATGTGTATGCACACACACACACGCACACACACGCACACAATGGATTATTACTCAGCATCAAAAACAATGAAGCCTTGCTATTTCCAATGATATGAATGAGGTAGAGCGTATTATGCTAAGTAAATAAGTCAGGCAGAGAAAGATAAATACTTCATAATTTCACTCATATGTGGAGTTTAAGAAACAAATAGATAAACATATGGGAAGGGGAAAAAAGGAGAGAGAGGGAAACAAACCACAAGACACTCTTAACAATAGAGAACAAACTGAGCGTTGATGGAGGGAGTTGGGTGGTGGATGGATGATAGGTATTAAGAAGGGCATTTGTTGTTGTGTGTAAGCGATGAGTCACAATTCTACTCATGAAATCAATATTACACTATATGTTAACTAACTAGAATTTAAATAAAAAGTGAAGAATAAACAAAACATTTCTTGAAGCATCTAAAATATCTCTGATGAAAGTTTATCTCTAGGACTCTTTAGATTATCTCCTAACCCACAAATAAACCAGCTATACTGTTAATATTGAACAGTTACCTAATTCTAAACATCACATAAATAATAATATTCTTTAATATAGTATATCATAATCCAAAGAAAACCCCATTATATCATGAAGTTCTCTAACACCCATTATAACTGTTTCATGCTGCCGATGAGGGAAATGAAAGTCTTACATGCAATGCCGTTTTCCTGGAATAGAAAGTAGCAGGAAGAAACAGAATCAAACATTTACTTTTAAAACATTATCATTGCTAACATATGTGCACATTAAACTTAGAAAGTCCACTTATCCCCACAACTCTACCGATTAGAAGTTTCTATTGTGTCTGTAGGAGTTTCCTATTGCTGCTGTAACAGATTACTACAAACCTTGTGGCTTAAAAACAACACAAATTTATCATTTTGTAGTTCTGGAGGTCAGAAGTCTAAAATGGATCAGGAGGGTTGTGACCCATCTGGAGACTCAGAAAATCTTCTGCCTTTTCTTCTTCCGACTTGCAGAGGTTGCCTACATTCTTGGCTCATGTCTACTTTGTCCATCTTCAAAGCCAGTAGCATAGTACAGTATCTCTCCTCTGACCTGCCTTCCTCTTTATAAAGATCCTGTGATTACATCTGGCTCACCAGACAATCAAGGATAACACCGCATCTCAAGGTCTTGAACTTAAATCTGCAAAATTCATCCAACCATCTAAGGTAACATAGTCACAGGTTCTGGAGACTAGAATGTAGACATCTTTGGTGAAGTAGGAATGGGAGGCTTTATATCAACATTCTACAGATTTATCTTACAAACTCAATTTCTTTGACCCCAAATGAGCTGCTCAAAAAATAGACACTACCTGAACTGTTTCATAGCACCATGCCATGGGAAGGATTTGTCTTGAGGATATAAAAGCTCAGTTTTAAACTTATTTCTCTATTTGGGTGACCTTCATATTGTCACTTATCTAAGTTTTCATTTTTTTTCTCCAGAAAAAATAAACAGGCTATCATAAATCTACCTGCACTTAGCAAAAAAAAAAAGTTATTAAACACCTATTATGCTAGCCTATCTTTGGTGATTTCTGCATTTGTGATCTAATCTTCCAGCTGACTTGGGTACAAAGTATTCATTTACCTATTGTCATGACTAAGAAAGTTTTGTTCCAGACAGCTTAGGAAATTTGCTGAAGATAACATGTCAATAGAAGACCATGGATTTGAACCCCAATCTGTCTCATTCCAAAGCCTCCACTTTTCTCATAACCTCAGGTTGCCTTCCTCCAAAGGCTGTGGGAGAATCCAATGAGACCATGTTTGTGGTAATATTTTTATACTGAAAGTGCTACTTAGATGAAAGGCATTATTATTATTACTGCAGGTAAGAGACTTTCTTCTGGCATTTCTATTAATGTGCCTGCCAACATCATAACTCTGTGTATTTCCATAGTTCTAAAAATAACATTACTCAAAGAGTAAAGCCTGTCTTCTTATATCATTAAGTTAATGTTTTTCATTTAAAGTGGACTTAAGAAGGCTTTCCAAATATGTTATTAAATACCTCAAGCCTCTTAACCACAGAAGTATCCCCTGGGAAGCCCCTAGCCCTGGGCAGCTACAATTAGGGCTGAGATGGAGAAAAATGACACCAGACATCAATGGAGTCTCCTCAAACTTGTGTTCTATGTCCTCCTTGATTTTTCTCCCCTGAATCACTTTCTTTGTTTCTATAGATGTTAACCTCTCTCTATTGGGGCTATGTAGATCAACTTGCTCTAATCCATACATGTATACAGGTTGGCACCTTGCTGGTTTCTAATGCCTTCTGAGGAAGCCAAGCGTCTCTATTTCAATTCACATTGCTTTTGACACTTAAGAAAAAATATTGTATTCTTTATAATACATCACTTTAAGACATAATGTTAATATTTGCTTAATATTTCCTTCCCTAAATAGGATACCACTGAGACATCACCAATAATGGCCAAACACTACTACTTTATAAAAGCACAAAGGAGATGGGCTGTGCATAATGGGGAATGAATACAGATTCTAAAAAAGCAGTTGAAATGCTTATATACTTAGGATGTCACTGAATTTTATTTTCATGTATTCATCTTTCAGCACATTTTGCTTCTCTGTCTGGAATATCTTTCTGCCTAGTGAACCCAAGTTCATTATTCATTACATACCATGATAAATTTTGAATATCCATATTTATTTGTTTTTCTGGAAGCAAGCATTAGGTTTGTGGATCAAAGATCAAGCTTAATTATTACTTTCAGCAGGAAGTGCATTGGTTCCTTATACCTCCTTCTACCTCTGGGGGCAGTGATGAGAGAAAATGTCACACTGCATGTATAACCAAAAAAAAAAAATCCAAAATTATAAATCTGGGAACTTATATAGGAACCACTGCACAGCTGCCACTCCCCACCCCCATCTTAGGTCCCTTTCTGAGAGAGGGAGAGAAACCTTTCTTAATATAAACAAATTCTTTCTGGAAAAGTTTCCAATATGGTTACAGTCGTTTGGAAATAGCTCCTGGTTTTACCTTCCTTTGAGACTTAAACACCTTGTTCCAGAGGGATAAACTCCTAACTCTTTCTCTCTCTGGAGTATTTTACTATTTTAGTGCTATTAGTCAGTTACCCTCTAACCCAAGTTCCTAATAATTTTTGTTCAGAAAGTACATGATCATGCAGAAACATGCAAGTATTTACATGGTTACCTTGTAACAATTATTCCCATATCTGCTAGTTACCCCCCCTCAGTGTCACCACTGTAGGATACCTCTCACTCTCTCATAACCTTTGGTGATCTGCCTCAGACCTGTCTCTATCTCCAACTCAAACACAGTTTGTGACATAAAGTGGATGATGAATAAGGGTTTATTGAACAAATAATTTACTGAGCAATTGTATTGTATAAGGAAGCATGAAAATCTTAAAGTGAAGCACTTTTCAAAATGTTATCTCTTACAACAGTGTTTTGAAGTAGGTCTGCTTGTCTCATTTTTACCTAGAGAAATTTTTACTCTCCCTACTCAGAAGAAACGTTCATGAGGTCAATAAAGCCAGTCTGTGACAGAGCTTGGATCCAAACCCAAATTTGACTCAGCAGCTCTTGGTTTTAACTATAATTTCTTGATAGTCTTTCAAGAAACAATTCAATGCTTTAAATATGGTTGGATTCCCTAGAAACAGTCTGACATGGATATTCTTGTGCAAATGTTTTATTGAAGGGTGTATTCTCAGGAGAAAAGTGGGTATAAAGACCAGGGTAGGCAGAGGGGGAAAAGCTAAGGATGTGCTTGCAACTGAAGACTAGCTTCACCCTGATCCTGTAGTAGGATCTGGAGCCTAAATTATCTCACAGAGTTAGCCCCATCATCAGGCAAGAGGCCATCCTTCTACAGCCTCATATCCATCATTCCTTTCCTTCAGTCTTCCCCCAGGGCCAAAGGGGGCCTAACACATAGGCATGAAGGGGATTTCTCCAGGGAAGGAGATAGCTCTGTGCTGTTAGTAATCAGTACTCATGGCACCAATGGATGGGTTTATTGGCCTCATAAAGGGGACTCGGGTAGGGTACCATGATCATCTTCCCTAGAAGAGCTAGCTAGGATGCAATGTTTATACCCCTTTATGGATGGGGCAATAGCCTTTTGGCTTCGGCTGGCTACATGCTCCAGATGCCAAATGAATATTGGCTGTCTTTCTTCTGGATCAGCACAGCTTGTAGCTTTAAGCTAAATTGGTTGTTTTTGCAAAAGAGGCTCTGGCTCTAAATCTTGCTGAAAATTCCGGGGCCCTTTGGGCTCAGATTGCCAAAATATGCACTTGGCACTTCTAGATGAGGTATTCAAGGAGAGACTCCACCTGTACAACCTCAGAAACCTGCTGGGCACGCTGCTCCTGGGAACATGTTCCTTGGGTAGGAAATGGCAATTAAGCACCTGTTACCCTATGTAATATCAACTGCCATTGTTCATTTCAATAAGTGATTTTTAATCATCTGTTTAGTGTTTTTAGTTAGGCATCTGGGTGTCAGGCTGCCCTTTATTTATAAACAATTACCAGCTTAGGACATAAAATTTAAACAGTATAGAAGTCACTAATATGTACTTAATTAATATTCATTGTCAGACATCTTGCTCTTTGCAAACATAGTTTTTATAACATTTCTGCAAGATAGATATTGTTACATCTGTCAGCAGATGAGGAAACTAAGGTACAGAGGAGTGAAATAATTAGTCTGATTATCACATAGCTAACGATCCCAGATTTAAAATCAGGTCAGGGTGCCTGGGTGGCTCAGTCAGTTAAGCGTCCAACTTCAGCTCAGGTTGTGATCTTGCAGTTTGTGACTTTGAGCCCCACATTAGGCTCACTGCTATCCGCATGGAGATGACTTTGGATCCTCTGTTCCCACCTTCCTCTGTGTCTTCCCTACTCACATTCTCTATCTCAAAAATAAACATTAAAAAAATAAAATCATTGTCAATTTTTTTTCAATTATATACATACATGTCAACTTCTCAAGTACTGAAATACTTACTTTCATCATGCTTTCATTATTTCTTAGATTAAATCCTATTTGACTATTTTCAAAAGTCAGTTTGGTGGTTCTAATTATTTTTAAGACAAGAAGGATCCAGAATATTTTAGGCCTATACCCTATTCCCCATGCAGTAACAAGAGTGATCTTTTTAAAACTCTACTATGATCCTGTCACCCCATATTTGCAACTCTTTGGTGGTTCCCCACTACACTCAGGATAAAATCCAGACCATTCACACAGCCAGTCATCAGCCTGGGCTGGACCCTGTGTCATCAGCCCACCTCATACCACCGTAGCCAGACTTCTCTCTTTCCCCATACTTCTGCTGATCCCTCTCTGTGCCACTTTTTCTCTCAATATTTAATTTTTCTCTCTTCCTCTGTATCTCATTTCAAAATGCCACCCTCTGGGAGGCTTTTTCTGATCTCCCAAATTTATTTAGGTGCTCTACATTCTCATAGAAACAATATCTTCCGTTCTTATCACTTGCCATTTTGTTGTTTCACAAATATTAGTTTGATTAATGCTCTATTTCTATCACAGGACTATAACCTTCATAAGGGAAAAGACCCTCTTTCTTGTGCCTACTTCCATATTGCCAATATTTAGAATATACTACCTAGCACATAGTACATTGTTGAATGAATGAGTAAATTTTCCTCATCCCTCCTTCTCTACTCTGTCATCACCATACGGTTCAAGTCTGAGATAAGAGCTCAGATTTTTTTTTTCCATTTGACTTATATACCATGACTAAAATAACATTATACAACATGCCAGCATGCTATGCTGCACAACTGGGGATAACACAGAGAGCCTCAACCTTTATGGAACAGGAAGGGTAAGCTGACCAACTTCCTAAGGCCTTTGACCTCACACATCACAGCTAGCATACACGAATTCCTTTCTATAGACGCAAGATATTTCAGATCCATTGGAAGCAGCACCAAGAAGTACAAAGAGCCTAAGCATTGGAACCATATTATATTAATTGAATAATCTTGGAAAAGTTACTTAACCTTTCATGCCCTTAGTTTCTTCACCTGAAATGATGTATTTGAAAGCAGTGTGCATACTAGGTAAGAGATGATTATGACTAGAAACAGAATATTAGGTCAGGAGGATGCAGCCCAGGGGATTTCACACTATGTTCTGAAGAATTCAGGTACCTGCAGGTGCCTAAGTGTCCACTGGTGGTAAAGTGAAGGTGATATGGCAAGGGACCAAGGGTTGCTCTGGGGTCCCTGCTACTATTTCAATCAAAGCACATCTACTTTAATCTGTTTTATGTTTCAAGGTTCCAAAGTGTTTTATTTGAAAATACATTTCAGCTGTTTAAAAAAAGCCAAAACTTTAAAAGCCACTTATTTCATCTTGCACGCCCACTTTACAGATGAAGAAACCAAGCCCAGAGAAACTTCACATACCTGGACAATCCAGTCACAAAACTCATTTTTCTACCATCTCTTCCTCACACAGGCTTGGGCTTTACAGTGAATTATCTCAAAGTTTATCAGTCACTTCACAAAGTTCCCTCTGCTACTCTCAGATCAGTAAATCAGGAGATCCGGCATCTAGTCCTGAGTATATAAAGAAATATCTATATAACTGTAATATACAATGATTCTAAACCCAGGCTTCCTGTCTGAAAAACGAGGATAATAACACTTAGACTCCCTCGTGGAGAGTGGTTGTGAGAAGCAGATAGCAAAATGCAAAATTGCTTTGACTACTATAAAACATCATCTTTCTATCCTTGAAACCTAAAAAAAACGGTCTGTAGTCACCATTTAATAAATGTTTGTTAAGAGGAGGAAAATGAAAACAAGGAGATAGGAAAGGAAGGAAGACAGGAAAATGGGCTTACTTCTATTCCTGTCTTATCAATGGTAAATTTCTAACTTCATTAAAATGGAAACACCTATAAAATGCACTTACCACATTCCTCTGATAAAGAGGACATTCACACAATCCCTGACTTTGGTCTTGTGGGTCGCAGATTGCACACCACTGGTCTCAGCCCTGAACTGGTTTGCCTCAGTCTGGCTGAATAAATGGAATGCCCAAGCCCTGGATCAGGAAACTCAAATGTGGTTCAATGAAACCTAAAATGTGTTTTGCCCCCAGACCTTTCCTTTTATCTTCCAAGAACCATGTAATTTAATGGAAATTGAAGAAGTGTGGGACAGATTCCACTCCTTCCCCACACTTCCCCATCCATTTTACCCATTAACTTCAAAGGAATTTAGCCTGGAAGGAAGCAAATGTGTGTGTAGAAAGGGATAAAATGTTGTGGTTCTTTAAGGAGTGGGGGTGGGGAGATGGGAAGTCTCCAAGCTCTTCAGCCACCAAAACCACAACCTGTGAGCATTTCTTTTTGTTGAGTCTGTTGTGTGCAGAATGGCTGTTGGAAGATGCAATTCACCTGCACATCTTCAAGTCCACTGCCAAAACCCCCAGCACCCTGAGGTTTCCAGTAGCCTGCACTGTCCCCCAACTTCCACCTCTGACTCTTCCTGGATGCGTCCATCTGATAACCCTATCATCAACTCAACATATCAAAAACCAAATCCATCACTTCTTCCACCACAGCCAATATATTAGTAGCAATGGTATCACTGTTCTTCAGGTCATTTAATGTACAATTCTTAGGCTCATTTTCGACTCTTCTCCCTAGCTGCACCTCCATTTCCAATTGATTAAGTACTTTTCTTTCTTTCTTTCTTTCTTTCTTTCTTTCTTTCTTTCTTTCTTTCTTTCTTTCTTTCTTTCTTTTCTACCTAGTACCATTGCTGAAACTTTATTTCATGCTTTATTATCTCTTATATAAACTCTTACAGTAGCATAATGGATAATGTTTACTTAGAGCAAGGTTTCTCAACCTTAGAACTTTTGACATTTGGGCCAAATAACTGTTTGCTGTTTGGTGCAGGAGAATGTTCTGTGCCTTGTAGGATATTTAAGTTTCCCTAGCATCTACCCAGTAGATGTGTGTAGAACATCCTATTCCACCCTTGGTGCCCAACTGGTGGTGACAACCAGAAATGTTTCTAGATGTTGCTGAATGTTCCCAGAAGGGCAAAATCACTCCTGGTGATTGAAAACCTTTGCTTTAAGCCAAGAATTCAGATATTCACCATGTATGCCATCACTTAAGCTTTCTGATATTATGGGGAAAATCTACGACCAATCAAAATAATTTATCTTGTCTTAATCTTGCCTGTTTATCTGGGTCAGGGAATGTGGCTTTTTATTGCTGTGTCTCTAGTTCCTAATACCCTGATTTGGCATTTAAGAGGCCCTTAGGATATACTTTTGAAAGAAAGGATGAATGAATCTATCACCTCTTGCTCCATTCTACCACTGGGAGTTAAAAAAAATTCCACAAGCCACAGATATCTCAGTATTTCCTATAATTGTTCAAGTGCCTGCACAAGGATGCTTTATCTTACATCATAAACACTATAGAATTGTATATTTACCATAAGCTTCTAACTGATGGAAGAAATATCTTGAGGAAGACGTAATTTTTAAAAATTGTTTGCACAAGGGGCGCCTGGGTGGCTCAGTCGAGTAAGAGTCTGACTTTGGCTCAGGTCATATCACGGTTTGTGTGTTCAAACCCTGCATCAGACTCTCTGCTGACAGCTCAGACCCTGGACCCTGCTTTGGATTCTGTGTCTCCTTCCCTGCCCCTCTCCCGTTCATGTTTGCTCACTCTCTCTTTCTCTCAAAAATAAACATTTTTAAAAAATTAAAAACTATGTCCATGATAGTATTTTATGGCCTGGTGGAGACCCTCTCAAACTCCTCTCAAACTCCTCACTGTGAATTCAAGATTGCATTACTTAATCTACTCTCCCAGAGCCAGTATAAAGCTAAATTCTACAGATCTGGCCCATCTACCATCCATGCTTCTTTCTTCTCCCTTTCTTGAAGTTTACCTTTCACTTTGGGAGTCCCTGAACAAATCTTGTTTTTCTACTTCTACATAATATGTATCCATAATAAGTACATAACATGTACATAAGATAGCACTATGTACATATTCCTGAGTAGAGGTCAATTTTGTTAGCAAGGAGAAAAGGAAAAAGAAAGAGATAAAAGGAAAAGAATAAAGTAAGAAAAGTGCAAGGAAGAGATTATACAGGTTCACGTTGGAAATGGGGGTGGCACACAGAATGTAGAATTCAAATGACCTGTGCTATTTCCACAGTAGGCATCATTATTAATTTTTACCATGGGAAAGAATAGATATCCTTTTAAGGGAAGGCAGACTTTTAATATTATCTTCTGAGAAGGACATTAGTAGAAATAACTCATCATTAGAGAAGAAAACTAGAGAGAACCTAAGATCATTTGAACAATGTCCTAAATTTTCAGTTAAAGATATTGGAGCCTCAGAAGAGGAAAATAACCCCCAAGAGCCCTATGAAAAATGACTGGCAGAGTCTAGAACCCATGTTCCTAGTACGTTGGGCAACATCCTTTCTGCACATCCACTCTGATTCCTCTGCCAGTTGTGACCTCCATTCCATAAATTACCACTGGAGGTTCATCACAGAAATTACCACAGACAACTGGGAACATGAAAGCTTGGCTACTTTCCTCTCTACAACATTTATCCTGCATGTGAGTCAGTGCAGAAAATAGTTTGCACTTCATTTATTCATGTACTAATTTTGAATTAAGCTGTACCACATAAATTCTCCTGAAAAACGATGCAATTAAGCCTGGACTATTTGAGGAAGGACAACAACATGTGGCTGTAATTATAATGGCAAAACATCTTAGTAACACACTGACTTATTAGTGCAGTAATTAGTGTTGGTGCAATGCATACTGAATAGTCCATAAAACAAATAATGCGAGGTAAAATCCTGAAAAAGTGTCATAATTTTCAAGTGAACAATCTTTGGATATTTTGCTTGTGGCATCAACCATTTGGACCAAATTGTTTCAGCCACTACATATAGGAAGCTCTGCCTGCCTCACGAGTACAGATTGTTGGAAAGATCTTCAACTTCTGGCAAACTACTGAATTAGTATATAAAATCTGGAAAATTAAAGCAAAATAAACTCTGTTAGGGACCAATTATGTAAATGCTAAAAAGTGAGTGAGCATTTGCTGCATAATCTTGAATTCTGGGGTAGGTTGAGCCAACAGCAGTCATTAAAAACCACAAAATGTAAAACTATCAGTCTCATAATAATTTATCTTAGAATTGGCTGGAATCTTGAGACAACATTCTTATTGATCCCCTAACTTTAGGTTTTATAATTTTATAAGTTAAATAAGTTATTCTCAGAAAATCCCAATAAGTAGAATCACAGAAAATATTATCTTAAAATTAGAACTTAGTTTCCACATAAATTCTACCTTTATCCATTACGTAAATTTACCTTAAAACATCTTCTCAGATCTTAGGCTTATGCCTTTTAGAATCTCACCCTTAGATAGAAAGTTTCATCTAAAATACTAGAAGAGAGAGGTTCAAGGACAGAACACTAGAACACTTCCTCTGGACTTTTTTTGGCTAGTTACTGAAATACTTTAAGTGATATGTAACTCATGTAGATTTAACAGCAAGTAACACTTGAATCTTAGGCAGATATTGAGAAAGGGGAGGGAACCAGGTTAGGGCAGAACTGTGGTGGTACTCTCCTTTGAGTGGATTCAACAAGACCCAGGGGGATGATTGTCAGTGAGGAATGATAACTCAGGCTTTGTCTTCTCTTGTTTTGATATCCATTAAGATCAAGAATCTGTGCAGATCCTTAAAGTCATGAGGGTGGCCCCATCATGATTTCAGATGGAA
This sequence comes from Prionailurus viverrinus, assembly GCF_022837055.1. Lineage (NCBI taxonomy): Eukaryota > Metazoa > Chordata > Mammalia > Carnivora > Felidae > Prionailurus > Prionailurus viverrinus. Next base: position 165,140,459 of record NC_062568.1, on the reverse strand, counting down.
AACTCTATGTGACAGTGTCTCAGCCAATGACCTAGGTATACAGAAGGCAAGATTTGGGAGGGTGCCAAAAAGGGTTAGGCAGTGAGTAACAATCATGTGAGTGGTCTGGAAGACATACCAGGGTTGGAGACCATAGCTAAAGATGGAATTTCACTCTTAATGATGATGGATACCAGGAAAAGGTACATCCCAGAAAGAATCAATAGTTTGCCCAAGGTGACACATTGAAATAAGCTAAAGCAAGATTGGAACCCATAGGTTATCACTAAAGATTTTACTTTACAGGCTCTAGAGTATAGTGTTTACACTACAGCTACCTTTTAAAAGGAGTATGAGAAATTCTAGTTTTAACCTGTTGGTGGGTGTGAGGCTGCTAGGACATTGTTTGATTTGGTTAAGGATAATTTATAGTTGGGGCTCCTGGGTGGCTCAGTCGGTTAAGTGTCCGACTTCGGCTCAGGTCATGATCTCACGGTTTGCAAGCTTGAGCCCTGTGTCAGGCTCTGTGCTGACAGCTCAGAGCCTGGAGTCTGCTTCAGATTCTGTTGTAATGCCTGAAGTTCCGAAACCTCCCACAAAAGTCCACCAGAGTCGTAAGTCAAAGCCAAGCGGCAAGGGTCGTTTATTGCAGGTTCGAACCTGGACCTCTGCGCACTCATTGCCGGTGATGCTAAGAGGTCCCGATCAGGGTTGGTACAACGTTTTTATAGACAGAGACAAATAGCACAGGGGAGGTTTCAAATTATGAGGGGCCTGATTAGTTGATTTTAAAGTAAGGACATTTGTTGTTCTCTGATTGGGCGTCCTTTGTCTGTCCTTTGGCGGGAAGGCTTTGTCTGTTACTTGTGGCGGGAGGAAAAAGGGGGAAGGGGGAAGGGGGTAGGGTAGGTGAGGAATGTGCTAAGCAAGCAGGTTTACAGAAGCGAGAAATGCCGGTTAGTTTATGTACAATCACTCATTCCATCACATATCGGACTACATTTAGGAAGGTTTACAACCCATTCTACTACACAGCGGGTTACATTCAGGAAAGGCCTCACAATGTTCGTAGCAAACAGCAAGCAAAACAGACTTCTCAGCAATTGTATTTCTTATCAAAGATCCATAATAAGCAGAAAAGAGAACCTAGCTTTAAACTAAGGCAGGGCTGTCATTTGGATTGTTCCTTTCATCTGTGTCTCCCTCTGTCCCTCGCCAGCTCTCTCCTCTCTTTCTCTCTCAAAAATAAACATTAAAAAAGGATAATTTATAGTTAACTATAGATAATTTACAGTTAATGGTTGAAATGATCAGTCAATAGTTAAAAGGAAGTGGAGACAATAGTGAAATGACAAATCAATTCACTCAATCTATGACCCATAGATTCAAGAGCAGCCAACCTTTATGTCTCCACCATGTCATATAAATCTCATGAAGATTTGTTGATATCCAAGTGTACTTTTCAAATATATACTTCTGGTTTAACAGTCAATTAGTGCCCAAAACAAACCCCAAGTCATGGGCTTAAAATCCTATCTTTGCCACTTGCTCTTGGTGACCGCTTGAGCATTTCAATCTCCTTCTCAGAGCCTCAGTTTCCTCATCTGGAAAATGGCAATAACATTTCATATGACTATATCCAATGTTAAATTGGAAAATGTTTGTAAATCATGGGCATTTGAATGATGACTAATGCTACCTCTTCCATTTTGTGACTTAGGGCTAGAGATTTAAGCTCTCTGCTCCTCAATTTCTACTTCTGTAGAATGAGAATCCTAAGGGAACCAACTTTTTAGGGTTATTATGAAGAATAAACATGTTAATCCATGTAAGATGCTTATAACTCTTTACAACATATGTTGGGTACATGGCAACTATTGTAATTATTGTTGTTTTTAACAGAGTACTCAGTTGATTCCTTCTCTCTTTTCTCCACTTTCCTCCATTAAACAAAAATCTAAAAAACAGTGTCTAGAATTTGACATTGTATTGAATTCTTATAGAACTTCTAGGTAGAGCAGTTTGTTTTTCTCAAAAGCATTGGCTCTGCTCTGCATCACTCACTTTATATCATATATGTGTAGATTATAGGACATGCTGTGGCTTAATACATAGTTTGAAAAGAGAATAGTCACTTGGAGGAAGCTTGTGTGTTTCAAGTGCAAGTTCCAGCTCTACCACTAAATTGCTTTATGATCTCAAGCAAGTCACTTACTTACTCTGACCCACCATGAGAATAATACTGTCTGTATTTTAAGTTGCTTTGTAATCACAATGGAATGTCTTCGAGATCAGCAATGACCAAGTCTGAATCTTTGTGCTGTCATATACTAGCTGTGTGATCGTGGCAAGTTAGTCAACCCCTCTCTCAATGCCCTACAACCAAATCACTGAGAATATTATATGCTTCAAGAGGAACATGTGAGCAGTAAGTGAGCCAAGGTAGTAAGATTTGCTTAGCCATGTACTTGGCTCATGGAGGAATTTTCAAACTCAAGTTAACATGTGAGCCACGTTCATACATCAAAGAAACTTTATATTTTGATTCAACGTTAAGTACCTCTTAGTCTCATTTAAAAACTTTGTGTGTATTGTTGGGACAGAGTGACAATGTGATCATTCTCTAGGCCTTGATGTTCAGTATGTTCCTGGGTCACTTATTCTACTAACAATGATCTTGTTCAGCAAAATATCTTCCAGCCAGTTTCTGGGTACACTTGATGCAAGATAACCAGAGACCCAAGCAGAAAATCCTCTATGAAGACTTTTCTGAACACAGTGTCAGAATTAAGCCTCTCTCCACTCTGTCACTGTGCCTTTTACCTCCTTCCTACATCTTAAGATGGATTTGTCTATTTATAGGCTGCCTCACCTTCAGAGCTGTGAGCTCCTTGAAGGTAGCAGGGGCTGAATAGTTTTATTTCCCTATCCCCAACATTCATAACTAAGTCCAGAGCCTAATATTCAATAAAGTAGAGGGTGCTTAATATTCAATAAATCAATTTATATAAATGTTCTTTCCTCCTGGAGCGCCTGGCTGATGCAGTTGGTGGAGCACATGGCTCTTGATCTCAGGGTTGTAAGTTCGAGTCCTGCAATGGGTTTAGAGATTACTTAAAAGCTTAAAAAGTTCTTTCCTCTTCCCATTCCCTCTTCCACTGTTGGCACAAATATGAACACTTGCTGTTGCACAGATTCACGACAATGATATCGCCATTATGATTTAGTTAGGGAATTATTGGAAGACACATTTTATAACTCTTGCCATAATTAACGTGACAAGAAATAATAATTGACTTAGTAATGTAATCAAATCAGAATGTATTTGATTTGATCTGTCAAGTTGTTATTCATATCCCTAATCCTTCTAGTCAGAGCTTTCAACACCTAATTATTTCTGAAAGCAATGAAGGCAGGCATGTTGGATGTCAGGCCTGGCTGAAAGAAATGAAGAATAGTGGGACCCTTGATCTATTCTGTAAAGCTGGGGAAGGTAGAGGGTTGTGTCTTTTGCTCAAAGGAATGGGGAAATACTCATGCCTTTCATGTTCATATGCCCACTTGTGTGGTGCTTACTAAGCTACAGGGTCTTCCAGTTTTTCAATGCAGTAGTCTTTTGAGGCATGAAAGTCATTCTTTAATGTATTTCATACACCTATGAAGATGGAAAAACTTGTCTAAGGATAATTGCTTCTTTGGATAGCTTCTAAAAGTGCAAAGAAATCTCCCATAAGAGCTGTTCCTTATTGAACATTAACATAGGCTGGATAGTCATATACATTAATGGTCACACACACACAGACACACACACACATACAGACACACACACCTGTCTTATCTCCATTTTAAGATGAAGGACTAATATTGGGGAATTAAGCCATGAAAATAACTTCAGTTTCAGGTCTAGATTTCTGGCTCATGCCTCTAATCTGAGAGTTCATACATACTCTACCACCACCATGTACATTTATTTAAGAATATTGAGCTTATCTACCTTAGCCTGTTCGCTAACTGCTCTTTTCATTAAAGAAGTTTTGGGGCGCCTGGGTGGCGCAGTCGGTTAAGCGTCCGACTTCAGCCAGGTCACAATCTCGCGGTCCGGGAGTTCGAGCCCCGCGTCAGGCTCTGGGCTGATGGCTCGGAGCCTGGAGCCTGTTTCCGATTCTGTGTCTCCCTCTCTCTCTGCCCCTCCCCCGTTCATGCTCTGTCTCTCTCTGTCCCAAAAATAAATAAACGTTGGAAAAAAAAAAAAGAAGTTTTGAATAAGGAGCTTATATTTATAGAGATCCTCCTCCAAAAAAATAATACTGTACTATAATGACATTTGCATAAAGATGTATTCAACCCACGTTGAAAATCTGGCCATTTGTAAGGTAGTGAAGATATGGACAAAAACACAGCCTCTCCTTCTAAGAATTATGACAGAGCACAATTATTTCCCTGTTGGAAATGAATGAGGGCAGCACATGAGAAAAAGTTTCAGGGAAAACTGCCTAGAAAAAGTGATGGCTGAACTGTGTATTAAAGCAAAGAATTGGAATTTCCTAGGAAGACAAGCAAATTAGACATCACAAGCAGGAGTAGTGTGTACAAAGACCCAAAGGTATGAAAAGTATACAAAATAGCTAGATTATAGTGTAAAATCAAGAAGATGATGACACTAGAGAAGACAGGTAAGAATTACAAGACAATGAGGAAAATCTCAAAGTTTCCTCCTCTTCTTCATAAATTATTTTTGACTGAATACAGGAAACCTGTTGTAGTATTTTTTCATTTAATATGGCCAAAGTTTCTAGGCAGGCTAGAAAGGTAGAATTAAATTATCTCCCCCACCCCATGGTATTGTATTCTAATATTATGTCCTCAATTTGGTTAACTGTCCTTAGGATTACTTCAACTGGATACATTTTATTGTTTGTAAATTATGTTTCAATCAAGTTGACAGAAAAGAAAAATAGGGAGTTAGCCTGAAGTGATTCCTCCTGGTTGAATCTGAGACAATTGGCTCATTAAAAATGAATTAAAAAGAAATCCATGAGTCCATAGTGATACAAAGTTACATAAAAAGTACAGAGTACATAAAGATTTCCACAGGATTAGATAAAATACATGTATATACTCTAATACAGTTCTCTTCTACACTGTAGCTAGACAAGAACTAGATAATTTAAAGATTTCATTAGTGCTTCCCTAAAGCTAATGACAAATGATATCAATTTATCAATTTTTGGACACACTCGTCCCTCCCAAACTTCAGTTTTCTTCTTTTATAGATGAGCTGGAATAATGCATACCTCCCCTTTCTTCATCTTATAGCTGATATTGAGTTTTATATTTTGGGAGAGGGTGGTGCATCATGAGGCTCATCTATGGTGATATTCTCTAAACTTTTCATCAAATACTTCTGGTTCTTCCAAGTACATGGTAGGATTTCACTTTACCATCCCCTTGAATGTATAGGCAGCTTCCTTTGTGCAGTAGGAGAAGAAGTGATCTGTGGTGGGCAGAAGCTTTAAGATCCAGTGTTACTGATTCACTTTATCTTCTTTTCCTGTTGTGGTAACTATGAAAGCACATGTCAAGATGGATCCCTGAGTGACTATGATGAACAAAGGTCTGCTGTCAACCTATATTAAACACATACTCTGATTGTAAAATAAACATTTAGTTTTATCCATTGAGACTTGAGGATTCTTTCTTATTGCAGCATAACCTGGTGTGTCTCAACTGACACATGTGTTACTTTGCATAGGGTCCAACACAGAGTGGGTAATCCAAGTCTAATGAGATGGACTAATATCCTTAAAGAAACCTAGTTTCATTAGGAATACTTCAGGCTGAATTTGCCTGTCTTTGAGTTAAAGCAAATCTACCTCCCTGCCTCCTACTGCCTTTTGTGACTCTTTAGACCAAGGCTTCAAATTTTTTTTGCATTTCCACTTCCTCTGCCTTCCTGGGGAAGAGAGGGAATTTTTTACATCCTGTTGAAAAAGTGGTTTTACTAACAACATGCTGTGCAGCAAAGAGTGAAACTAGGAAGAAAAGAGCTCTTGGTGAACACCAACTTTGGCCTCCTCTCTCAAGAAAAGGCATGGAGGTGTCAGAGTTAAAAATTGGAACCTCAAAGTCGTTCTTACAGTGAAACTAAGTGACATTTCCTACTATTAAAGGGAAGAAACAATTCATATTCATGCAAAGGTAATTTGCCAACCGTTTTTCTTAAAATGTTGTCTGTTAGAATAATCATACACAAGCTCAGACTGATGTTCCCATTTCTAGCCACTTGGCACAATTGTGTGAGTGGGAGGTTGTATTAAGGCCTATCTTTACAACTTATCCTGCTTCACTTCTGGGTTGGTCCACTAGACACATGGCCCAAGCAGAGAAGGGAATTCCTATCCTTGTCCCCTCCTTGGTTCCTTGCTTACCATCCACCAGATTTTCAGCAACAGAGGTCATTGTCAGAGTTCTCTAGTTGCCAATCGTGAGTTCAAAGGAAGAGTTTATTTTGTACATGAGGCTGCTGGGGACTAACAATATCTATCTCTTCTGGACATTACCTACTCTTCTTTGGAATAAAAACCCCAAGACAGTCATTCTTCCCATTTTAGTAGCTTCTCTTTTCTTGGTAGATGGTTCCCCCACCTCCTCTTTTTTCCCCTCTTCAGAAGCAGTGTTAAAACACTGAATCCAAACATTCCACTCCATTATATTCCAATTCATTATTCAAATTCTATGTCAGATGGCATGTCCTCCATTTTGTTTCTGAAAATAGACTTACCATACCAGCCACTGCACAGCATAGGAACTGACACACGATGGGCACACAATTAATGTTCTTCCGGTGAATGAATAGTATAATCAAAAGACATGAGTTTAAAATGTAAACTCCCGAGGGGAGGAGCAATGACTTATCTGCCTTTATACTCCCAACACCTGTATGCTGCTTGCCACATAGGACTCAAGAAATAGCCGTATGGTCAACAGCATGAGGTTTGGAGTAATATTCTTTTATTTTTTTTTAAGTTCTATTTATTTAAGTAGTCTCTACACCCAACGTGGGGCTTGAACTCATAATCCTGAGATCAAGAGTTGCATGCTCTTCTGCCTGAGTCAGCAAGGTGCTCCTGGAATGATAGTCATGATTCAATTTTTAGTTTTGCCACTTATTCACACTGAAAAAATTACTTAATCCATTTAAGACTCAGTTTCTCTTTAGCAAAATAAGGATTAAATGAGATAATGTACACCAAGTACTTAGCACAGAGTAAGCTCTCAATGAAGGCTATTCATTTGCATTCCACTTTAATAGCTTAGTCTCCTTATTAACACTGTCTAAGCTCTTAACATTTCTGTGGTTTCAAAGGCATGTGCACCTGTAACTGGCAATTTAGATATTAATGTGATCCGGGGTGTCAGCTCCTTAATCATAAGTAGTTTATGGGTGAGCTCCCCCTCCCTCAACCTGGTGAATTCATTTCAGAAATTGTGTCTATCATACAAAAGAAGGCCAAATATCCAGAGGTTTCTATTTTAAAACCACAACCTGGAGAATGAGGGGAAAGGGAAGTGTGTCAGGAATACATCTCACCTGATTGCCTCAAGCATGCAGGTGTGCCAGAAATGTCTACAAAAAAATGGTTTTATCTTTTACAAGGAAGAAAAATAAGTCAGAGCATTCCCCAGGAAGATTCAGAGTCATCATTAGTGGTATGAATAATTTATCAGCATCTCCCTAAACCAGATAATGATACTTTTGTTGTCTGTTCTAAAGAGCGGAGAAGCTGTTCAACAACAACAAAATTAGTTCCCCAAAACAAAACCATCGTTTTCACCCTTGAACTAGCCTTTTCTGAAAGTTGCAGATGTATCCAGTCACCAACTGAGCCAAGGAACACAGAATAGGCTTTCGTTAAAAAAAAAAAAAGTAATAAGGGTAAAAAATACAAAACAAATTATTTAATAAATTTAAAGGATCATTTCCTTTACCTTGTTTTCTTAAAATCATCCAACACCATTCCATTTTGGATGTGTTTTCCAAGTGCAAATTTGTGTCTCTAAATATGATAGAAGACTTGGATCCATGTAGCTTAAGAATGAGTACAAAATGGTTTCTAATCTTTCGGCTCTCTTACAGCCAAATGTGAAAAAGCGCTAGTGTTGAGGCACTGAGCCTGGTTTCTTGGAAGGCCAGTTAAAAAGTAGTGAGTGTTAGATGCACGCCAACATGAAAATCAAAGCCATACCTGGAAGCAAAGCCGAGTTGGGGTTGTTTCTTTGGAATTACTTTTCATGTTTGAAACAGAAACTTTCAGAAGTCTGGAATAGTTCCTTTAAGTCACTTGACCTCTTAAACCCAAAACTCTATTTTTTTTTCTCCTCAGAAAAAGATCGAGTAAGAAAGGGTAGAAAGACACTCAAAAAAATCAGAGGAGCCCTTACAAGTAACTGTCCCAGAGCAACCTCTGCAGAGGAAAAGAGCCTTACCATGCAGGAAATCTGTCTAGCCAGCTCACTCTCCCCACTCAGCTGCCCTTTGTTGCAGATGTTACCGATTTGGTTAGATAGTGATCCCCAGCTCCCCAAACAGATTCCAAGTGAGAAAATAGGAAAAGTAATTGGTTGCTATTAGATACGCATTCTGAAGTAGAGAGAAATGTGGGCAGCGAGGAATTTCTGGCCTGGATTAGAGGTTCTATGGTAATTAAAACAGTAATGACAAAAATTTATTTGGAACCCAAAGATTGGGTTGAAAACACAAACAAGTAATGTTGCTTCATTCAAGCTATCTCAGGAAGACATGCCATTCTTTATGTAACAGTGTTTTTCGTCCCCCGAACAGACTATCTGTTGAATGTCTCTGAATGTCTATCTGACATTCTGTCAGAGACATATCTGTCTCTGAATGACTATCTCTGAATGTCACTGATACACCTTAAATTGTGCAAATATTTATTGAGCAGGCATTGTGTTTAATTAAATTCTCAAATATTTATTGAAAAGGCATAGGGCTTCTGCTAGATGTGGGAAGCCTGGCCTCACTGCACTCAGTCTAATTTCTAATTATGTGTTTGGGAAGCGCTATGGTGCTTTTCAAAGAAGAATAGATAATCCCACAAGAAATACTTCTTCCTGGTAGAGTTCATTGCCTTTATGCATTTTCTGGGATCCTTCTGAATTCTTTGGATTAAGTTGTAACATGAAGGTCCACCAAAGACTGCTAAAATTGTCCTTGAGGCTTTAACGATGGAAAACTTGAGGTTTTTTCCCCTTTAAATGGCTTATTAAAGTATAGCCCACATAGCATAAAATTCAACCTCTTATAGTGCATGATTCACTGAATTTTAGTATATTCACAGATATATTCCCCAAAGAAACCCATACCTACTATCAGACACTCCTCGTTGCTCAGTCATCTCCACTCCAAAACATACACACAGCCCCAAGCAAGCACTAACCTACTTTCTTGTCTCTATTCTGGACATCATATATAAATGGAATCATGCAATATGTGATTTTTGGGACCAGACTGAGTTTGAGTTTTAAAACTTTAATGCCATTATGGGGCACCTGGGTGGCTCAGTCGGTTAAGCATCTGACTTTGGCTCAGGTCACAATTTCACAGTTTGTGGGTTGGAGCCCCATGTCGGGCTCTGTGCTGACAGCTCAGAGCCTGGAGCCGGCTTCAAATTCTGTGTCTCCCTCTCTCTCTGCCCTTCCCCCACTTGCACTCTGTCTGTCTCTCTCTCTCTCAAAAATAAATAAATGTTAAAATTTTTTTAATTTTAAAACTCTAATGCCATTAGACAAACACCCAAAAGTTCAAACTGAACCTCCTTTTCCTTATTTGTAAAACAAAGACCATACTACCTCCTGAGGTAGTTGTAAGAAGTAAATAAAACAATATGTGATAGCAGGGAGCACAGTGCCTGGCATACACAAGTTGCTAAATTACATCTGGCTTGATTTCCAAGAACAACTCTAAGGAAGCCATTCCAAATATTTATTTCAGAAGCAGCTTCCACATCTTTCTGTGTAATACGGGCAATAGGATGATTTATGCAACCTCTATCAATAAAACTGTCTTTTAAAAATTCCCTATCTGGGAACTGTTAAAAAAAAAGAGGAAAATTATACTCATTCATAATCTGATCACTTAAAATTTAAATAAAATAGCTCCTCTAGAGGTAAACATTAATAGTGCAATGTATATCCATCTAATTTGTCCTATGCTTAGAACAAATATATGTATAACATACAGGCACACATGTACCAGAGCACAAGACATTCCTGTCTTCAAGGGCTGTGTAATATAGATAGGGTAGGAAATAGAAAAAAAAAATACAAAACCAATCTTAAGTATAAAACACAAAATTAAGTGCTGAATTGTCCGTACAAGCTAAAGGAGTGATATATCATAGACTGTGTGTCATTTCTAGAGTGAATGACTCTAGTGGCTTTTGCTTTCAAAATAGCCGTAGTAAATATTCACAATACAAAGTTCAGATAGGACAGATTTTAAAAAGCATACCACACAGACTTTTAATCCTGAGAGGGTTTAATAGAGCTAAGTAGAAGGTCTCCCAAATGTTTTTGGTTTCATGGTATACGCTGTGTCACAGTATTTGTTTCAGAGCCGAGAGAAATAACACAATTCTGTTTATTAAGTAGATGGATACAAACAGCCTAGTAAGTATTCATATCCTAGCTACTTAGTGGTTGCTCAAAAAAAGTCATACAGGGGCACCTGGGTGGCTTAGTCGGTTGAGCGTCCGACTTCGGCTCAGGTCACGATCTCGCAGTCCGTGAGTTAGAGCCCCGGGTGGGGCTCTGGGCTGATGGCTCAGAACCTGGAGCCTGCTTCCTATTCTGTGTCTCCCTCTCTCTCTGCCCCTCCCCCATTCATGCTCTGTCTCTCTCTGTCTCAAAAATAAATAAATGTTAAAAAAAATAAAAAAGTCATACATATATATTGAAAGAAAAATATTTCATTTTTAAATAACCAAAATTACTTAATAATGGGAAGTGTATGCCTCTTGAACACTATGTAATTTCTCAGACTTTGGAATGATACTGGACACCACCATTCTCACTTCCTGTTTCATTGATTCCCAGGTGGTGCTTAGTTTTGTATCGTTTTTAATGGACTTTATATTTAAGAGCAGTTACAAGATCACAGCAAAAAGAAGTGCAAAGTACAGAGTGTTTCCATATAACTCTTCCTCCCTCACACCTGGTGCTTGTTTTTAATAAAAGTTTTAGCTTTGCAAAAATGTGACATCATCAAAAGGAATGTGGTGTGATCTAATGTTGAAACTCTGAACTATCTGCAGCTAGCAGCTCATGTGGTCTCTGAAAAACATCGAGTCTCTCTGAGTTTTCTTGAAATTTCAAAAATTTCATCTTGAGTTAAACTGCAGCACCCTGGGGTGCCTCAGCACAGAGTTTGGGAAATGCAGGCATAGTGTATTTAATCCTAGGAATAGCATTCTAAACAAAGACATGTATGACTAAATGGAAAGCTCATGGTGATTAGGATGAGATATAATTGTTGGCCTTGTGACTCTGGTCATGTGATTGAACCACTGTTTGCCTACCTAAGAAACGGAAAAACCATTTCTACTTTATAAGGTTACAGTGCTGGTTAAGAGAGAACACTTGTAAAATGCCAATAGCACAGTGTCTTGCTCTAGGACTGGGGGTACTGTAATAGCTAAAGGAAAGGGATGGCCAATGGAACAAGTACAGTCCTCAAAGAGATCAATATCTGTGGAATCAAGGCAGAATAGAGAGGTTAGGTTTGGAATGATGCTCCAGTAACAACAGCTAAACAATATAAAGAAGAATAAGAACTAAGTGTGCAGTGCCTTGCTAATTATCTAGGAGACACTAAAGCATACTGTAGTCTGGCCACCTAGATAAGTTAGAATTCTACCTACTTAACCAATTTGTGCCTCATTTAATAGATATTCCTGGATCATGTAAAGCACTGAGCATATTACTGGGCAAATAGTAAAGTGCTCAATAAATGTTAGCTGTCATTAGTTTGTGCTATATGCTCACTTGGCCCTTTTGTAATTTCACTTTACCTTCACAATTACATTTTGTGGTCCATACGATTATGTTTCCTTTAAAGTGTGTCGCGCCTGGGTGGCTCAGTCGGTTAAGCATCTGACCTCAGCTCAGGTCATGATCTCACCGTTGGTCAGTTCGAGCACCGTGTTGGGTTCTGTGCTAACAGCTCAGAGCCTGGAGCCTGCTTCAGATTCTCTGTCTCCCTCTCTCTCTCTGCCCCACTCCTGCTTGCACTCTGTCTCTGTCTCTCAAAAATGAATAAACGTGAAAAAAATTTAAAGTGAAGTTTAATTTCTCAAAAATGCTAAGAGTTATGGATTAAGTCCCAAACCTGAGATATTTTCTATGTATTATTTTAAATGGACTCAAAGCCTTTTTTTTATGTGCCACATAATGTTTCTGAAATTTAGGGCAGAGACCCACGTCTGAATTAAGTCACAAGGGGCAACTGAGTTTCACGATTTCAGGCCCTTAAGATAACAGAGCCAGCCTATTTACTGAGGGCATAAAGAGGACCATAGTAGTGCCACCCATTCCCCTTCACCTTCCAAAACATTGATACTGTTAGTCAAAGTGGCTCTACTCAGGTCAGTACAGATGCTGATGGTTATGATGCTAAGGATACATCCAGGACTAGGATTCTAACTTTTAACCCTACTGTGTCCTCATCTGCTACTTGTTCTTATAAGACTATTGATGACATAATTTTGTGGGAGATGGACCATCAGTAGGCTCACATATGACAGACATGTTTTTCATTTCATTGACTGGATTGACTTTACCAACTGCTAAAATTACTTGAGAATAGATTTTGAAATGTAATACTTTCTCTCTTTTCCCCCTTTGTCAACTCCAGCACCCTGAGATAACGAATGTTAACAAGGTGACATGTATTTTTTTTCCATGCTCATACCCTTAGTATAGGATTGTATTTTAAGATAAGACCGTATTATTCATATTCTGTAACTTGTTTGTCCTTCAAAAATTATCATGGGCATTTGTCCATATCAGTTTCTACAACTCCAAATCATTCTCTTTCTCTTATCAGTAGTTGATAACATTTATTTGCTTATATATTTGCCTCCATTAGGATTTAAGTTCCATGTTGTTGGAAATCTATCTATGTTGTTTACTGATAAATTTTCAGTGTCTAGAACCATTCCTAACACATAGTTGATGATCCATGAATATTTGCTGAGTGAATGAATAAATTAACATTTATGTATACACCTTTCCCTCTGCCTGGAGGGTCCTTTGGCCGCTACAGGTTTGCCAATCACAATCAGGCTTCATATGCAAGGACCAAAGTAGTTCCTTTGTAAATCCTTCCTTCCTATCACTCTTCCAGAAATATTTTATTGCCCTATCTTTGATCCCCTAAAGCTCTTGACTCTGGATTTTTTAGTAGAGAAGGTGAAATAATGTATCTTTAGGAGCCTTCTTAGAGCATGGAACATGAAAAACATTCAATGAACTGGTACTTATATTAAGTCATTTTTACTCTATGTTTATGAGATGGGTACTATTGCTATTTCAACTTTATAGATGGAAAAACTGAAAGAGTAGCTGAGTAATTTACTTAAGGTTTGGTAAATGGCTGAAGTGAGATTTAGGACTAGTTCTGCCAGATTCCACAGCCCACATTCCTAATCAACAAAAATTTCAGTCTCCTGTAATTTTGATATTGAAAAATAGATTATTGTGATTGAGACTGCTACGTGCTTATCAAAACCCATTTCTTGTCCTCCTGGACATGTAGGATGACTATATTTTTCAATCTCCCATACAATCAGATGTGGCCACGTGACTGAGTTCTGGCCTATGGAATGTCACCTGAACTGATGACTACCACCTACAGACCTAGCTACAAAAACCTCCCACTGACTCTCCATAGTCTCTATCTTCTCTGTGTCCTTACCGCAGATTCAAGGATTCAACAGAAGACTGCAATATCGAGATCACGGAGCAACAAAATTGAGGGATCCTCGGTCCCTGGATCACTAAATAGAAAACTACTCATAGACTATCTACATCAAACTATTAAATTATCAAGAATTAAACTTCCATTGGGTTATTCCATTTATGCTATGGGATTGGTATCATTAGTTGCCTCCCCTAGCAATTCTTACAGAAGGCTTTACATATGTGGACTTTATTTTTCTCTTTAGTAATTTCTTTCACCATTACCCCAAATATACCTCATACCACAGCTAGAATAAATTATTTGCTGTTCCTCCAACACCTTATACTCTTTTCCCTACAAGTCATAACCTCCCTCTCTTCAGGACTAAATCCTCCTTATTCTCTGAAATTCTATTCATCTGTCACTTCTTCTGTGAAGTCTCACTTAACACGTCTGGGATAGATTTCCTTTCTCTTGTAACACCTTTCCAGCACTTAACTTCCCCACACCCCTGAACTACTTCTTTTCAACCTCTCATCCTCTCTAGTCAGTAATCTGCTTACCCTTTAGCTACACTACAGAACCAATACCCTGCTGCCTCCCGACAAAATTCATGAATGGTAACTGCATACCTGAATCCCAAATTTAAAATATTGACCTCTCAAGACTCTTTGTTGTGTCAACAATAACATTAATAGTTATTATTTCTGAGAACTTCAGTGTCATTCACTGTTCTGTTTTACATGTATGTAGTCATTTAATATTTACAATTTTATGAAATAAGATTTATTACCTCATTCATTTTACACTTGAGACAAAATGAGATACGAGGTGATGAAGTTAATATGCAAGGTCACAGAGATAGGAAAAAACTGTTCTTCCTTCATGGCATGACTAGAAACCCTCATATTCTGTGTGGAACTCATGGGAATTTAACAATGTTTGATAGTTTGTCCATATGTTTATGGAGAAAGTCATTATTGGGTTCCTAGGTTTATTTTATTTTATTTTATTTTATTTTATTTTATTTTATTTTATTTTATTTTATTTTATTATTTTATTCTATTTTATTCTATTCTATACTATTCTATTCTATTCTATTTATTGAGAGATGTGGGGGGAGGGACTGAGGGAGAGAGAGAGAGAAAATCTTAAGCAGTCTCCATGCCCAGCACAGAGCCCCATGCAGGGCTCAATCTCACAACTGTGAGATCATGACCTGAGCCGAAATCAAGAGTTTGTCACTTAACTGACTGAGTCACCCAGAGCTCCTTGGGCTCCCAGATTTCAACGCTGGTTCCAAATTCCTCTCCTTGATTCTACCTGGTGCCATAATTAGATTAATATCCCTCCTAAACCCAAGGTGAGACTATCTAGAATTGATCATAAGTTCTATAAGAATAGGGACCACATTTATTTTCTTCATGGCTGTATTTTGCTTGGCAAAACATTCAGTAAATACTTGCTGAATAAATTAACTAATGAGATAGAGAATGCCGCCTGCAGCAGAGAACATCACAGGTTTGGGATTACCCAGTACAGAATGACAACCAAAACGGTCTCTTTTTCCAGTTCATTACTTGCTGGAGGGAAGAAGGCTGGAAAAAAATTAGATGAAAGCAATCAAGGAAAAAGTAAATATATTTGTGAGCTGTGATGAGTGGTATGGACTCCAGGTAACTTCGAAGAATAAATAGCACTATTGTCTCTCAAGTACACAAGCAGATTACATAGTATATGCAAGGCAAGAGTTGGATTTCTAGATAAAGAAACGGTTTTAAGTTCTGATGATGAATAATTCAGTGTAGTCAGATTCCAGCAAAGACACATGCCTGCAGTTAAATAAAGTGTTATCAACTGAGAGGCAACTCTATAAGGAATATGGCCTCTGTATATTCTCCTGAGCAGCTCTTCAATGAATAAATGGTGGAAAAGTAAAAATTATCTTGGTAATTACAATGATCACTGGGTATGAACTAAATATGGACTTTTATTCAGAGCATATGATGTACAACTTGCTTCTGTCCTCCAGGAACTATCATAAACTCAGGTATTTCTGATGCCCCTAGAAAAATGGGGTGTGAGCTTGTGACAGGCAAACCTAAGTGGGCTTTGGTGAAGAAAGCCTGACTTCCAAGTGAAAAAGTACATACCAAATCTTGGATCTCCATGCCTGGGTTCCAAGAATCTTCACTCATGGACTTCCTCAAATTAATTTTTTACCCAGATTCATCTCTATTCCATCTTTGTCTGTCTTGCATATTCTAAACTTCTTTTTAAATAGTCATCCTTGGCAGACACAATGTATTGTGTATTTCATACAAAGGACTACAATTCCAACTGATGTCAACAAAAGAAAGGATCCTGAGTTTGGACTAAGAGGATATCCTTCATTAGAGAGGTATGGGTAATATAATGCTAGAAATCTCAGAAGCAGAATACTGCTCAGAGGTAGTACCTGGAACCATCTGGGCCATGTGTAAAAGGAGAAAGGCCCAAGGCCTCAGGAGTTGTATTGGGTCTTCTGTGGGATTCTGGCCTCCAGGAGCAAAGCAGATCCAGGAGTAGAATTTAATATTCAAAAATTCATAGCAGATGGCAGGTCAGGTTTTGGGGACCCTATGCTTGTAAGGGCACTATGCTTTGTTTCCTCCAGGCATTAGACTCTGGACATATGGTAACCAATTCTTTGCAGACATTGTCTACTGGTGGAGGGGGAGCTCTGAATGTATTATTTTGTTTTGTTTTGTTTTGTTTTACATTGTTTTTTTTTGTTTTTCAGGTTTTTTTTGTTTATTTTGTTTTTTAGAACTGGGGTGCAACTCATCTTGAAAAGGACAAGTAGTTATTGTTGACACTTGACTGGAGTAAAATAGTCATATATTTTCAGCCATTATCCAAAGTATAGTCTTAATTTTGGAACTGAACTCTTAGGGAAAGCTAATAAATCAGATTTCCTTAGAATAAAGCTAGGAGAAATGCTGAACATTTTGAAAAGCAATTTTACAACATGTATGTATTACTTCTTGGCCTTTTGACTGAGATCAAGTGTACAACATGCACATATCATGATCCTTAAAAATGTTTGCCCTATCTTGTGTTTCCCCCCAAATGGAGCTTGATAAGAATTCATGTGCAGGAAGGTGACTCCAGAGAATAAGAATGAAGAACTAGACAGTGTGAAACAGGGCAAGAGGAAAAGCCAGACAACTGCACTATCAAGGTTACTGCTGTGAGCAACAGGACATCGATTCTGTCATACTCTCCTAAGAGGCATGCAAGATGCCACCCTAAATTGTTTATCCAAAAGTCATGGGTGCATGTATCATGCCATAAGACTATAGTAAACCTTTGGGGTCAGGGCTGCCCTCAGAGGTCCTCACTCCCCAGCACTACTGAGCTTCACATGTGCACAGGGCAAAAAAAAACCATCTGATGTTGGGGGAAGAAAAGCAAAGGTGTGCAATACATTTATGATGAAATACTATCAGTGCAAATGAGTTGAAGTGTCTCCAGAACAGAACATCTCAGCCATAGATGTAGTGAGAGATCTGGCAGAGAGGATGGCAAGGCAGGGCCCCAGAGGAACTAAGTACAAACTTCCTTCCCATCAACACAGTGATGAAAATGAAAAAGGACAATGTTTCCAAAGGGTTAAGAATATGAAAAGATGTTTCCAGTACAACATGACGTTGTGAAAACAGATGCTAAATTATATACACAGAATGATCACACGATCTAAAAACAATCACGTATAGAAGAGTATCCCTAATATAATCAAAATACAAAAGTAGTTGTATTCAGATCTTAGGAGTGTAGGTAAAAAATAAAAATATTCTTCTATTTTTCTACAAGAGCCACAAAAGAGATCAAAATAGTCCCATCAAGTAGGTCATGGATGGATATTAATTTGTTCTTCTTGAGCCTTGATCCCTACAGATTATTAAATCTTGTGGTGCTGCTCACTTCAACCCATGCTCGAAATCACCTATTTCTACACTCTGACCCTATGCCTGTTTTCCTAATTCCTCTCCTTACCAAAAAATTTTTTTGCTTCCCTTTGTCCCTTTAGAAAACACATAACTACATTATTACTCCTGCCTACCTCCTAATGATCCATCAGGTAGCCCTTCCTGATTTGATACCTGCTCCCTGTACCTCTCTTGTTTACTCCCAAAATGTCCTGTTCTCATCTCACCCTAGCACCTATGAAACTGTTTTGTATTGCTTAAGTATCTGTTTTGTATACCACTCTTAACTATAAGCCCCATTATATTTGTTATTTCATCAATTAACACAACTCCTCTATCATACCAGCATTATTAACTCCATTCTGTAGAAGAGGATTCAGAAGCTTGGAGAACCTTAATAACCTGAGTTCACATAACCAATATATTAAGGATCAACATCTGAACCAAGATCAGAATTCAAGGCAGTTTGGACTTCGAATTCATTTTTTTTAAACTATTGTCTCTGACAGGGAGGATAATCAAAACAAACTTAGAACAAAGGATTCTGTTGACTGAGCATTTGCTTTATTACATTCTGCTAACCTAGTGAATATTCTATAACTTTTCATTGACATCAATAAATCTGATTATAAACACCCAATAGTTTCTGTATTTTGTTCTAAATTAATACAATCTCATTTACAGTTAAATGTCCAAAACCAACTTAAATCGCCAACAGAAGAAAATACCTAAGTAAATTATCCAGCCGATTAAGCCATCAATAATTATGTTTACAACATGTTAAAGATGGACTGCTATGTGAAAAAGGATATAAAAATGTATGTATACACAGTATGATATTTCAAGTATATGCACACACATGAAACTAGATCTAAATATATTAAAATATTAACAGATTTTGATTGGATGGATACTAATTGTATTTGCTAAGCATTCTACAATAAAATTTATTTTATAATTAGAAAAATTAATATTTTAAAATTTATGTAATTTGTTACAGATAAATTTATGTCAGATATTTTGATCATAGAGCTAAGTTGAGTCAAATTTTTAAAATGACACAAAATGGTTACAAGTCATAGGTACAAGTTTGATATGTTTTCTCTGGAACATAATTTGAATGAACAAATGATGCTGCTACCATTTCTAACCTAGTTTATGAATTCATAATGAAAGGAAAACAAGAAGGTAAAATACCTTAATACCCCTTTTTCTATATATCTTGTCCAAACCCTGAAACACTCTATCCCCTTATGACTTTGGCTATAGGTTACTTGCTAGAACACACCTGGTGCAGAGTGCTTTGGGACCTCCTAGCTCATGCCCACTTCAGCTCAAGCCATTCCAATCAGGGCAGCCCTGTGCGAACTGCTCCACAGTCTACACCTGCCTCAGCTCTGGCCACCCCTCCAAGGTACCCCCTGCATGGAGTGCCCTGGGACACCCAGCCCATACTGTGTCTTAGCTCCAGCTGCCCTACCAGGGCACCCCTGCACAGAGTGCCCTGGGGTACCCTGACTTGCAACCACCACAACTTTAGCTTTCCTATTGGACACCCTCTGGGTGGACAGAGCAGGGAATACCCGTCTGTGCCCACTTCAGCTCTGGACATTTAACCAGGGAAGCCCTAGCATGGAGTGCCACTTGACTCCCAGCTTATGTCAACCACAGCTCATCAGCCAGCCAAACATACCAGGCACACACAGTTTACACAGGCAATGACCATACACAGGACCATTCTTTCAAGATCAGGAGTAACTGTTTTGCCTAATCCTTAGAAATAAACACAGAAAGTCAAGGAGACAGAGTAATATACTCCAAATGAAAGAACAAGAAAAAAAAAACTAAATGAAATGGTAATAACCAATCATCTTATGAAGAGTCCACTTATAAAGTGCAGTTCAGTCAGTTAAGCATCTGACTTCGGCTCAGGTCATGATCTCAGTGTTTGTGCTTCAAGCTCTGCTTCAGGCTCTATGCTGGCAGCTCGGAGTCTGGAGCCTGCTTCAGATTTTGTGTCTCCCTTGTTCTCTGCTCCTCCCTTGCTCATGCTTGCTCTCTCTCTCCCTCTCTCTCTCAAAAATAAACATTAAGGGGCGCCTGGGTGGCACAGTCGGTTAAGCGTCCGACTTCAGCCAGGTCACGATCTTGCGGTCCGTGAGTTCGAGCCCCGCGTCGGGCTCTGGGCTGATGGCTCAGAGCCTGGAGCCTGTTTCCGATTCTGTGTCTCTCTCTCTCTCTGCCCCTCCCCCGTTCATGCTCTGTCTCTCTCTGTCCCAAAAATAAATAAACGTTGAAAAAAAATAAAATAAACATTAAAAACAATTAAAAAACAAGTTCACAATAATGGTCATAAAGATGTCTGCCAGACTGGAAAGAAAAGTGTATGAACCTAATAAGAACATAAACAAAGAGAAAATATAACAAAGAACCATAGTTGAAGAATACAATAACAAAAATGAAAAATACACTAGTGAGAATCAACAATACACTAGAGGATAAAGAATAGATCAGCAATCTGGAAGACGGGTTGGTGGAAACCACCCATGCTGAAGAGCAAAAAGAAAAAAAAAAGAATTAAAAAAAATGAGGATAGGTTAAGGTATCTCTTGAGAAACATCAAGAAAACATTCACATTATAAGGATTCCAGAAGGGGAAGAGACAGAACAAGAAGCAAAAAAATTTATTTGAAGCAATAATAGTTGAAAACTTCCCTAACCTGAGGAAGCAAACAGACAACCAGGTTCAAGAAGCACAGAAAGTTACAAACAAGATGAATCCAAAGAGGTCCACACCAAGGCACAATGACTGAAATGACAAAGATTAAAGATAAATAATTTTAAAGGCTGTGAGAGAGAAGCAATTAACTACATATAAGGGGAACCTCATAAAGCTGTCACCTGACTTTTCACTAGAAACTTTGTAAACCAGAAGGAAGTGGCATGATATAGTCAAAGTGCTGAGAGGAAAAAACCTACAACCAAGAATATTCTACCTGGCAAGGTTATCATTCCAAATTGAAGGAGAGGTGAAGAGTTTCCCAGTCAAACAAAAGTTAAAGGAGCTCATCACCATTAAATCAGACTTATGAGAAATGTTAAAGGGATGGCTTCCTTCTTCCTTTCCTTTCCTTTCTTCTTCCTTTCTCCTTCTTTCCCTTCCTTTCTTTCCTTCCTTCTTTTCTTCTTCTCCTCCTCCTCCAAGTTTTTATGTGAATTCCAGTTAGTTAACATACAGTGTGATATTAGTTTCAGGTTTAGAATTTAGTGATTCATCACTTATATACAACACCCAGTGCTCATCCCAACAAGTGCCCTCCTTAATACCCATCACCCATTTAACTGATTTCTCAGTCCATCTCCCCTCCAGTAACCCTCAGTTTGTTGTCTATAGTTAAGAGTCTGATTTCTGGGGTGACTGGGTGTCTCAGTTGGTTCATTGTCCAACTCTTGATTTCAGCTCAGGTGATGATCCCAGTGTCATGGGATCAAGCCCCACATTGGGCTCCATGCTCAGCTTAAGATTCTCTCTCTCTCCCCTTCTGCCCCTCATGCCAGCTCACATTCTTGCTGTCTTTTTCTAAAATAAAAAGTAAAAAAGTCTGTTTTCTGGTTTGCCTTTTCCCCCTGCTATGTTCAACTCTTTTTTATATTCCACATGGGAGTGAAACCATACAGTATTTGTCTTTTCTGATTGACTTATTTCACTCAGCATAATACTCTCTAGCTCCATCCACATCATTGCAAATGGCAAGATTTCGTTCTTTTTGATGGCAGGGTAATATTTCATATATATTCCATATATATATATTCCATATATATATATTCCATTATATCCCATATACATATTATATTCCATATATATATTCCATTATATTCCATATACATATTATATTCTATATATATATTATATTCCATATATATATTATATTCCATACACACACACACATACATACATACACACACCACCTCTTCTTTATCCATTCATCAGTTGATGAACACTTGGGATCATAGACCAGTGGAACAGAATAGAAAAATACAGAAGTGAACCCACAATTATATAATCAAATAATCTTTGACAAAATGGGAAAGAATATACAGTGGATAAAAGACAGTCTCTTCAACAAATAGTGTTGGGAAAATTGCATAGCAACATGCAAAAAATGAAATTGGACCACTTTCTTACATTATACCCCAAAATAAATTCAAAATGGATCAAACACCTAAATGTGAGACAGGAAACCATCAAAATCCTAGAGGAGAACATAGACAGTAACCTCTTTGGCATCAGTCATAGCAACTTACTAGATATGCCTCCTGAGGCAAGGGAAACCAAATCAAAAATAAACTACTGGGACTTCATCAAGATAAAAATCATATTTACAATGAAAGAAACAGTCAACAAAACAGTCAACCTTCAGAATGGAAGAACATATTTGTACATGACATATCGGATAAAGGGTTAGTATCCCAAATATAAAAGGAACTTATAAAACTCAACACCCAAAACACAAATAATCCAGTTAAGAAATGGACAGAAGACATGAATAGACATTTTTCCAAAGAAGACATCCATATAGCTAGCAGACACATGAAAAGATGCTCAACATCAGTCATCATCAGGGAAATGCAAATCAAAACTACAATAAGCTATCTTCTCACACCAGTCAGGATGACTAAAATGAACAATACAGGATAAGACAGGAGTTGGTGAGGATGTAGAAAAGGGGAACCCTCTTACACTGTTTGTGGGAATACAAACTGATCAGCCACTCTGGAAAACAGTATGGAGTTTACTCAAAAAGTTAAAAATAGAACGATTCTATGATCCATCAATTTCACTACTAGGTATTTACCCAAAGCATACAAAAATACTGATTCTAAGGGATACATGCACCCTGATGTTTATAGCAACAGTATCAACAATAGTCAAATTATGGAAAGCACACAAAGGGCCTTAAGTTAAAAAAAAAGACATTCATAAATTATTGAAGAAAAGAGTCCACGAGTGAAAGCAAATATGCAGTAAATGTACTAGAGCAATTATTTATAAAGCTATAATGAATATTAAAAGACAAAAGTAGTAAAATTAATTATATCTAAAAAATTAGTTAAGGCGACTCAAAAAGATGTAAAAAATATGACAACACAGACATAAAATGTGGGGGCGTAATAAAATTAAGTTCTTTAACAATGTTTGAACTTAAGTGACCATCAACTTATTATAGACTGCTATATAATTAGGATATTTATGAACCTCAGGGTAACCACAAAACAAAAAAACTTTAATAGATATGCATACACACACACACACACACACACACACACACACACAAAATAAAAGTAAGCACAACACTAAAGTAAGTCATCAATCACAAGGAAAGAGAGCAAGAGAAGAACAGAAAACTATAAAACTGAAAGAGAATTAACAAAATGGCAATCAGTACATATCTACCAATAATTACTTTTCTTTTAAATTTTTTTTAACGTTTATTTATTTTTGAGACAGGGAGAGACAGATCATGAACAGGGGAGGGTCAGAGAGAGGGAGACACAGAATCTGAAACGGGCTCCAGGCTCTAAGCTGTCAGCACAGAGCCCGACGCGGGGCTCGAACTCACGGACCGTGAGATCATGACCTGAGCCGAAGTCAGCCACTTAACCGACTGAGCCACCCAGGCACCCCTATCACTAATTACTTTAAATGTATGGTCTAAATGCTCTAATGAAAAGACAGAGGGTGAAAAAAATTGATTAAAATAAAAGACACATCTATATGCTGCCTATAAGAGACTCACTTCAGACCTACAGACACATATAGACAAAGTGAAGGGATAGAGAAACTTATTCCATGCAAATGGAAACAAACAAATGTAGTAGCAATACTGATCTCAGACAAAACTGACTTTAAAACAAAGACTGCAGGGGCGCCTGGGTGGCGCAGTCGGTTAAGCATCCGACTTCAGCCAGGTCACGATCTCGCGGTCCGTGAGTTCGAGCCCCACGTCGGGCTCTGGACTGATGGCTCAGAGCCTGGAGCCTGTTTCCGATTCTGTGTCTCCCTCTCTCTCTGCCCCTACCCCGTTCATGCTCTGTCTCTCTCTGTCCCAAAAATAAATAAACGTTGAAAAAAAAAATTAAAAAAATTAAAAATAAAATAAATAAATAAATAAAACAAAGACTGCAGCAAGAGACAAAGAAGGGTATTACATAATGATAAGAGATCAACAGGAAGATATAACAATTATAAATATCTATGTATCCAACACTGGAGCACCTAAATACATAACACCAATATTAACAGATATAAAAGGAGATATTGATAGTAATACAATAGTAGCAGGGGATTTTAACAACCCACTTATATCAATGGATACTTCAGACAAAAAATCAATAATCAGTGTCTTTGAATGACTCATTAGACCAGATGGACTTCATAGTTATATACAGAATATTTCATCTAAAAATACAAAATATTCTTTCTTGTGTTGTCAAAGATTAGTTACCCATATAATTGTGGGTCAGTTTCTGGGTTTTCTATTCTGTTCCACTGATCTATGTGCCTGTTTTTACGCTAGTACCATACTGTCTTGATGACTACAGCTTTATAATATAGCTTGAAGTCTGGAATTCTGATGCCTCCAGCTTTTTTTTTTCCCCAAGAAAGTCTTGTCCATTTGGGATGCAAAAATACTGATATGAAGGGACATATACATCCCGATGTTTATAGCAGCATTATCAATAATAGACAAATTATGGTAAGAGCCCAAATGTCCATTGACTGATGAATAAAGAGAATGTGGTATATATATCATGGAATATTACTCAGCCATCAAAAAGAATGAAATCTTGCCATTTGCAATGGTGTTGATGGAGCTAGTGGGTATTATGCTAAGTGAAATAAGTCAGTCAGAAAAGACAAATATCCTATCATTTCACTCATATGTGGAATTTAATAGACAAAATAGATGAAAATAGGGGAAATAGAAAATAAGAGAGAGAGGCAAACCATAAGAGACACTTAACTATAGAGAACAAACTAAGGGTTGCTAAGGGAAGGTGGGCAGGGAAATGGGCTGAATGGGTGGTGAGTATTAAGGAGGGCACTTGTTGGGATGAGCACTGGGTGTTACATGGAAGTGATGAACCATTAAATTCTACTTCTGAAACTATTACACTATATGTTAACTAAATGGAATTTAAATAAAAATTTGAAACATTAAAAGAAAAAAAAGAAAAACACAGAATACACATTCTTTCTTTTCAAGTGCACATGGGATTTCTGCTAGGATAGATCACATGTTAGGCCACAAAACAATTATCAGTAAATTCAAAATGATTGAAATCAGATTAAGCATCTTTTCTGACCACAAGAGTATGAAACTAGAAATAAATTTCAAGAAAGAAACTGGAAAAAGAACAAACATATGGAGGCTAAACATCCTACTACCAAACAGCCAATGGGTCAATGAAGAAATTGAAGAGGAAATAAGAAATACATGGAGAGAAAAGCAAATGAAACCACAATAGTCCCAAATCTGTGGGATGTAGCAAAAGCAGTTCTAAGAGGGAAGTTTATAGCACTATAGTCCTATCTCAAGAAACAGTAAGAATCTCAAAACTAACATAGACACGTAAAGAAACTAGAACAAGAACAAAGCCCAAAGGTAGTAGGAAGAAATAATAAAGATAAGAAATGATATAGAAACAAGAAAACAAAATAACAACAACAAATCAATAGAAAAAGATCGATGAAACAAATATCAGGTTCTTTGAAAGGAAAAATAAAATAGATAAATCTTTACCCAGACTTATCAAGAAAAAAAGAGAAAGGGCTTAAATGCATAAAGTTAGAAATGAAAGAGAAGAAACGACCAACATCATAGATATACAAATAATTATGAGACTACCATGAAAAATTTATGCCAACAAATAGGAAACCTAGAATAAATGGATAAATTCCAAGAAGATATAATCTTCCAAAACAAACAAAAAAATAGTAAATATGAACAGATAAATTTTTGGGGGATGAATGTGAATTGAAATCACTCAACAAAGTCTAGTACCAGATGCTTTCACAGGTGAATACTACCAAACATTAAAGAAAAAATAAATCAACATTTATTCTTCTAAAACAATTCCAAAATTTAATTGAAGAAGGAAAGCTTCCAAATATATTCTATGAGGTCAGCATTACACTGGTATCAAAACAAGAGGAAGGCACTAAAGCAAAACTATAGACCAAAATCCCTGATGAACATAGTTGCAAAAATCCTGAAAAATATTAGCAAACCTTATTCAGCAACACATTAAAAGGATCATCTACAACAATCAAATGAGATTTATTCCAGGAATGTAAGGATGGTTCAATATTTGCAAATCAATCAACATGATACCTCAACTTAACAAGATGAAAGATAAAAATCATATTATTATCTCAATAGATGCAGAAAAAAATGACTTAATTCAACATCCATTCATGATAAAATACTCAACAAAGTGGATGTAGAGGGAACGTACTTCAAATAATAAAGCCCATATATGACAAATCCACAACTAATATCATACTCAATGTCAAAAATTGAGAGCTTCTCCTCTAGGATTGGGAATAAGACAATGATGGTTACACTCATTACTTTTACTCAACATGGTGCATGCAGTCCTAGCCTCAATGATCACAAAAGAAAAAAAGGCATCCAAACTGATAAAGAAGTAAAACTCTATTTGCAGATGATATCATACTACATGGAGAAAACACTGAAGGCACCACAAAAACAACAACAACAATTATTCTAAATAAATACAGTAAAGTTACAGAATACAAAACGAATATATAGAAATCTGTTGCATTTCTATACACTTATAATGAAATAGCAGAAAGAGGAATTAAAAATATAATCTCATTTACTATTGCATCAAAAAGAATAAAATACCTAGTAAAAACTTAATCAAGGAAGCAAAAGACCTGTACTCTGAAAATTACAAAATATTGATGAAAGAAATTGGAAACATAAACAAGTGGAAAGCCATACCATGCTCATGGATTAGAAGAAGAATATTGTTAACATGTCCATGTTACCCAAAACAATCTATAGATTCAATGTAATCTCTATCAAAATACCAATAGTATTTTCACAAGACCTGAACAAATAATCCTAAAATGTATATAGAACCACAAAAAGACCCTGAATAACCAAAGAAATCTTGAGAGAGAAGAACAAATCTGGAGTTATCAAATGCACAGATTTCAAGATATACTACAAATCTGTAGTGATTAAAATAGCATGTTTCTGGCACATAAAAAATGGACATATAGATCAGCGGTATTGAATAGAGACCTGAGAAGTAAACCCATACTTACATAGTTCATTACTCTAAAACCAAGGAGGTAAGAACAGACAACACAGGAAAGACAGTCTCTTCAATAAATAGTGCAAGGGAAACTAGACAGCTACATGCAAAAGAATTAAAATGAACCACTTTCTTACGCCATATACAAAGATAAAGTCAAAACGGTTTCAAGACCTAAGTGTGAGACCTGAAACATAAAACTCCTAGAAGAAACATAGGCAATAACTCTGGCACATCAGTTTTAGCAAGACATTTCTACATGCCTCCTCAGGCAAGGGAAACAAAAGCAAAAATACACTATTGGGACTGTAACAAAATAAAGAGCTTTTGTATACTGAAGAAAACCATCAACAGACCAAAAATACAACCTGCTGAAGGGGAGAAGATATTTGAAAATGATATATAAAAAAAGGGGTTAATATCCAAGTTATATAAAATAACTTATACTAATCAATACCAATAATAGTAATAATCACCCAACTAAAAAATGGGCAGAAGACTTGAGCATACATTTTTCCAAAGATGACATACACACAAGATACACAACATCACCAATGATCAGGGAAATGCAAACGAAAACCACAATGAGGTGAAACACGTCAGAGAAAGACAAATACCATATGATTTCAAGTACATGTGGAATCTTAAAAAACAAATGAACAAAGAAAAGCAGAAACAGACCTACAAACACAGATAATTAATGGTTACCAGAAGGGAGGGGGTAAGGGATGAGAAAAAACGGATAAAGAGGAATAGGAGGTACAGGCTTCTAGTTATGGAATAAGTTACAAAACTGTGAAAGGTACAGCATAGGGAATATAGTCAACGGTATTATAATAGCATTGTATGTTGACAGACAGTAGCTACACTTGTGGTAACCACAGCAGAATGTACAGAATTGTCGAATCACCACATTATATACCTGAAACTAATGTACCACTGTCAACTATACTCAATAAAATATCATTATTATTAAAAATTAAGCTTGTGATATTAATCTATAACAATGTCATCAGGGGTCAAGGAAGCCAGAGATTTATTACTGAAGCTAAACACCCCTGGATACTAATCTGTTCAAGCTGCACTATCCATTAACATGGCAGTTGAAACTCAAGCTGTTTAACCTTCTGAACAATTCCAACAACAATTTTGCAGCTATGTTTATAGTAAAAGAATCATAGACATGAAGCCAAGGAGCATAGGCCCATAGTCCAGACTGATTATCCATTATCTGTGTGACACTGTTAGTCTCCTAACCTCTCTGGATCCCATCTATGAAATCATTTATAAAGTAGAAACAGAAATCTAACTGCTGTGAGAATAAAACACAAACAATTAGCACTGTGGTTTTAAAGATTTGGGAATATATATATAAATAATGGAAACAGCCAGTATATCTGAACTATATTAGATATAAAAATTACAATGACTGCAAGAAAGCATGACTAAATGGCAACAATGATTGTTTCAGAATGATAGGATTATGAGTCTGAGTTTTGGATGCCACTTTATTCTTTTTCCTTTACGCTTTATGCATTTCTCTAGGAGTACAAAGATTTCCACAACAACCAGATGAAATCATCTGGTAGGCAACACTGTTGAAATTACATAGCCCTCCCTTCCCTTCTGGTTACAAAATACTGAGTAGCTCCATTTCCAAATTTCCCCAGTGGTCAATCTTTGGCATTAGATCAAACATCACAATATGCTTCAGAAGGGTGTGAGAAAAGGAAAGCAGACCGCTAGAACTTAAGGGCTTTGGCAACCTGAACTATGCGGTGAGTTCGGAGAGGATGGTTTAAAATAAATGAGAAAGAAAAGCCTGTGGCTTTTGGCGAGAGAGACATGAAATACCACTGCATGACTCTCCTACCTCTGTGCCCCCATCCAGTGCCCTTAGGAAGAGGTAAATGTTCACTTGCTTTGGATTTGGTGTTTGGCTGCTTTTCATAATATCTCATCCATTTACAAATGAGCACTAGGTTCTTTCAGACCCCAAAATAGTCAAACATTTTAAAGTATAGTTCTAAGGTACAGTGCCACAGTGACATGGGTATTCTGGCCTCTTGGGAGAGGTTTATAATGAAATCTTGATTTATTACCGGTATTATCTGTGTTTCCCCTTTACTGAACTTACTCAGAACATACTTACTTGAAACTCTCAGAACATATTTCCCCTCCTAAAGAGGCCTCCTCTTCCCACTTATGAAGGCTTCCATCTCTTCAAGGTCTCTTCAGGCAATGGGGTTTCCTGAGAACTGGGTCCAGGGGCCAGCTCAACCCTCCCCTCCCCCGCCTCCATTTGCTCCAGGGCAGCTTCTCCCTTTGGCAGGCCTAAGAATCAGTCTTTTGTCTAAGGGAAAACCAGCTCAGCAACTGCCTTCACTCCCATTGTTCTCCAGTCTTGGGCGGGTTTGTGGAAAAGTTACCTCCGAGCAGATGGCAGTGCTGCCAGATGACTGTATTTCATGTGCAGCAAACCAATGAATCACTGTTTGTGTGTTCACACTATGCACTTCTTTGTACCTGGCACCATTTGCATATTTTTAACCGTGTTGCCTGTGGATATGGCCCATTTAAACTGTGCCTGTGTGGGAATCACGGCTCAGTTTATGTCCCGTTCCAAACCTACTACATAGGAGTTTACCAGCTTTTCAAAAGAGACAGGGGAAAAGGTGTCTCACAGAATTTCTATAAAATAGTTATAACCTTTTGTGAAAAAATACTGCATGAAATTCAAGATGTATGCCAAGTCAACTGAAAGATGCAAGAAGCTAGGGATGGAATTCTAGGCCAAGGGAAGAGATTATAAAAGGAAAAGAGAAGCAATGCCCATCCTTCAAAGACTGAGTTTCTAAGAATTCTGTCCCAAACTTCTCTTCTCACTTCACACACTCCCTTGGCTAAACTTCATTACCCCCATCCTTTCAAAGGCCTCTGTTATGCTGACCACATTTATGTTAAACCTACATTCCAAGTCCTCATTTATTCCCATTCTTCTGAACCCCTGCTGCCCAGCCCATATTTCTAACAAGATACAAGAACAAATTCATCAAATTGAATATATACAAAATCTTCACCTTCCTTCCTAAACTTTGCTTATTTGCTTGCCCTTCCCATAGAGTTTATCTTAATCTACTCAACCCAATGGTCTACATTAAAAATTCAATCTATTGATCTTGATTTCTCATAGCTAATCAACATGACACCACCAAAACTTTTCTCACATTATTCCCCTTCTCACTATCCACTATTTATTCCCTCATCTGAGCTTTCATCATCACAATTCAGTTAGTACAAGACTGTTCTAAGTGGTCTCTCAATTCACGGCCACTCTTCCACCAGTATTACCTTTCTAGATGTAGATTTGACTGCATCACTTCCTACATGAAAACTGTCTAAGACTCCCAGAGATAATAGCAACGTTCTCTGGAACAGATAGTCCAGACAACACTGCAGAAGAAGGTAGAAACTCCACACAACGCACACCAATCTGGCTCAGTTAATTTTTCATTCCTTTGTAAATTTTAGCCAACCTCTCTCCCTTCACTGCCTGGCCCCACGTATCCCACCTCCACATGCAGGCCACATCCATGTTCTTAGACACTTTTGTTCCTCTACATTTTCATTCCTCTGTCTTCATGCATTTGAATTACTTTTTCTGGAAATTATATACTTCCTCATAGACAGAATTACTTTCTCATCTCTGTTTCTATAGAAATTGATATGGCCTGTCTTAAAGCACTCTTCATGCTGTATCTGTATTACTTATGTGTCTATCTCTCCTTGATCCTTGAAGTTTGAAGTGCTAAAGGACAAAGACTGACCCTTACTTATCTTTCTATCCCAGGCCATGTGCCATGATTGCCAAAGAGGAAGTTCTCCAGCACTCTTCTCTGAATTTAAAAGATGTCTTTGTTGCTTGTGATTAATCAGAAAGCCACTTGACTAGGACTCCAAAACCATGAATCTCCAACCAGTTGCTACCAGAATGAGAAACACCTGAAAAAGTGTAGCAGGCCCAGTGATATTCAAATTGTTCATTATCACAGGGCTTTGGCCTATGAAACCTGTCCTTATAATTTAGACTGAATATGTGACATTTGGTTTGAAGACATTTTTGGCTCTTGCCTAAGTTTCTTTTGTCTTGATACTTGGGATCTCATGGGAACAATGGAAAATGCACCCCAAAGCAAGAGACTATTTTTAATGGATAAACTATTATGACCATTCCCCAACACACACACACACACACACACACACACACACACACACACTTCTGTTTCTAGTAGAAAGGGCATGATTTTATTCTTGGACTTCAACCCATGTCTCTACTTCTTTCAAGGGGCTGAGTTTTTTGACCTTGAATTTTTCCAAATATTTGAGCTATCTCTTAAAGGGCATTGCTGAGGCAGTACCCAGCAATGGGTACGGTTTTCTGCGGAATGTCCTTTCCTACTCTTGGGGAACTCTTGTAAGCTGAGAAACAGGAAACCTGACAGTGGAGAAGCACAGGTGCTTTTTGAATGGCAGATGACACTGTCAGAAGTAAACATCAGCAAGATAAGAGTGAAAGCAATACGAAAAAAGTACCTTGGAGCAACAGCTTTGAGGTAGGAAGATCAGAGAGAAGCAGAGTACAAGATCCTAGGTAAGAGGTTCTGAGGTCCTGAGTGGGAGAAGTGGCAATTTGGAAACAGGGGACAGGAAAGATGGTGGTGGTGGTATTAATAGAAGTATATTTAACACCAACCGTTATCAGTCATGTTTAGGATTTAGTGAGACTTATAAAAAG
Organism: Prionailurus viverrinus; assembly: GCF_022837055.1. NCBI lineage: Eukaryota > Metazoa > Chordata > Mammalia > Carnivora > Felidae > Prionailurus > Prionailurus viverrinus. The sequence continues at coordinate 165,108,385 of NC_062568.1, read as the reverse complement.
CATAGTGTCAAGTGATTTGTATTCAACGAATCATTGGAAACCTGAATAACCAGTAAATGAAGGATTCTTTCCATTTTATAGATTCAAAACCTAAGGCCTAGAGGGGCATCTGGTGACTCAGTTTATTAAGGGTCCGACTTCGGCTCAGGTCATGATCTCAGACTTCGGCTCAGGTCATGATCTCACGGTCCGTGAGTTCGAGCCCCATGTCAGGCTCTGTGCTGACAGCTCAGAGCCTGGAGCCTGCTACAGATTCCGTGTCTCCTTCTCTCTCTCTCAGCCCCTCCCCCACTTGCACTGTCTCTTTCAAAAATAAATAAACATTTAAAAAATTTTTAAAAATACCCACTAAGGCCTAGAAAGGTAAGTAGTACCCTACAAAGGTCATACTTACTAAGTGACAGAGCTGGGTCCTCAATTTTAGTCTGACAGTCTGTTAGAGATCCTGCTCTCGTCCTTTGGAAGTAAGATGAACAAGATTTACTGAGTTTATAAAGGGGTGTGGTATATGAGGGGGAAAAAAAGAGCAAAAAGGAAGCCCAAGGCTTTGTGACTGGATAATTGAGAGTTTAGTAGTCCCTTTTGTAAAAATGGGGCACAGAAAAGGGAAGAGATTTCCTGATAGGGATGAGTTCTGTGCTATGCAGAGTAAATTTGCGAAGCCCCAGGGACATCTACAGTGAGGTACTCGACAGGCTGTTGCAAATGGAGGACCCAGCCACTGAGTCACTTCCTCAAATCCCCTGAGGACCAAATTTGGATTACAAAAATGGGCAGAAGATCTCACCTCCAAAGGCAGATAAAAGAGTTAAAATCTTAGTGCTTAACATTTAAAATTCCTGAATACCCTGGATAATGCATTCCAGCTTCTTCTACACTCCTGCTTTTAAGAGTCAGTATGTATATATATATATATATATATATATAGCATATTTCCACTACAGTATGTATATACAGTATGTATATACAGTATGTATATATATATAGCATATTTCTACTACAGCCCTGGGCCTGCAAATCCGTTCCTTTTTTGTAAAGTAATTACTTAGAGAGCACCCGGACCAATAATTTCATTTTCCCCAGGAGAACATATAAATTACTGTGACGTAAACCCATCTATTCTGATTTCTTAAAAAATAGATCAGATAGTACATCTGACAAGTTTTCTAATTTTTTTGAAAGTTCTTCATTCAAGTTTAAAGCAATTAGTTGATATTTTCTCTTTTTCTGTCTCATATCTACCACTTCTTTTCTTTCCTTTTATTATTTGAAGATGCAACTTTAAAAAAATGTTAGTGTTTATTTATTTTTGAGAGAGAGAGAGACAGAGCATGAGAGCGGGGAGGGCAGTGAGAGAGGGAGACACAGAATCCGAAACAGGCTCCAGGCTCTGAGCTGTCCACCTAGAGTCTAATGTGGGACTTGAGCTCACAAACCATGAGATCATGATCTGAGATGAAGCAGGACGATTAACTGACTGGGCCGCCCAGGTGCCCCTGAATATACAACTTTAAATGAGTATATTTGGCAGGCCAAGTTCCTAGCTGATACATTAGGATAATGAATCAGGTTACTAATTCTATTATACTCTTGTAGAGAAGATATCCTAGTTGGAATATCCTTGTGTAACATATAGACTACGAAAGAAAAAATATTTTGAAGTAAATTATTTCCAAGAGATTCATTGTAAATATATATTACAAAACTGAGAGTACTACTCAAAAAAAATCTTAGAATATATAGGAAGAAGAAAACTAAGTTGGGGAAGGGTAGATGGAAGTTTCAGATTTTAAGCAATTTATAGATCCAATATTATGAGGATTTCACTTCAGTTTAATTCAACAAATAGTAAGCATCTATTTATATTATATATTATTATATGTTATTCATTATATATAAGATACTCTTCTCAGTACCATGCAAGGTACAAGGTAAAAGAAAAAAAAAAAGCTGCTGTGCCCTGTCCTAAGGAAGTTTTTATTCTAATAAATAAGACTACTGTTTTGGATTCCCTCCCTCCCTCCTTCTCTCCCTCTCTCTCTGCCCCTCCCCTGCTTACGCTCTGTCTCTCTCTCTCAAAAATAAAACAAAACATTTAAAAATTAAAAAAAAAAACAAGACTAGGATCGTGGCACATATTGCATTATTTTCTAATGCTTTTCCCATGGAAGACATTACTAATCATTTACGGTGCTGAGCTCTTGACAAGATCTCTTATTGTATTTCAGTATTGTGATCCATCAAGCATATTTTATTAAATGCAATATAGAGAATCAAAATAATCTTTGAGGATAAGAGAGGATATGGGAGGTTAATTTCAAACGGGTTTTTTTTTTAAAAAAAAAAGCTCCATGGAGAAGGTGCCATTGAGCTGGACACTGAAGGTTGAGACCATCACGCACCCATTTATTTCTTTGACAACTACTTGCAGACCTCCTGCCATAGGAGGCACTATGTTGACTACTGAGCTCTCAGTGCTGCCTAAGATTCAAGTTCCAGTTCCACTGGTGAGTTTCACTGGAGAATTCTAGAAAATCACTGAAACACTATGGGCCTAAGTTTCCTCATCTGTTCAGTAAGGAGACTATCTGAGAGGATCTTAGCAAACCTTTTGGTTCTTTAAATTCTACAATGGTGTGAAGATTATTCTGGCCAGAAACATGATAAGGTCAATAGCTACCACTCTTTTACAGTATACTCTAAATTAAGTTATATTATAGTCTAGCAAAATATCTAAAGTCTCTGCTTGCTGTCCAGTAGTGGGAAGGAAGTGAATGAGGTCAAGGTGGATCACAAACCATATCCCTGTTCACTAGGCTTCAAGGCTGAGAATAAAGGATCTTTCTGCAGACCAATTTTTGGGTAATTGCTTAGTCATGGGAGACTAAAACAAACTACCTTAACAGTCAGTGACTTAATAGGAAGGTGGAACTCTGAACCACACAGTCACTCAAGGAACCAGGATAGTTCTATCTTGTGTGTCCTAACCATTCCTAGGGCCTCAGAGTCCTCTGGTAAACATCCCATATGCAACCACCCAACAAAAAAGTTACCATCAGTTGGGCACAGATGCTCTTAACTGATTCACCTCAAATGTGACACAGAACAATGGCACTCTCATTTCATCGGTGAGAATTTGCCCATGACCACACTTAGAGGCAACAGGGATGAAGTATAATATAGCTGAATGCCAGAGGAAAAATAGAGTTTGGTGAATACAAAGCATTTTCTTCATCACACTTCTCTGATAGGTGATAGTTAACCATTTTGTCTCAGCACTCAAAGTTATCTATTCTCCCCACCTGGTAGTTTTGAGTGTACTCAGATACTTCCAGTATTACAGACAACAGAATTTAGAATTTCCTCCTCAATACAGAGCAATTCCCTAAATAGTTATGGCTAAGCAAAGCCTTTTCAACATATTTCTCTTTAGAGATGAATGATCAAGAATATTTGGGACAGGAGTACCTGGGTGACTTAGTAAGTTAAGCATCTGACTCTTGGTTTCTGCCTAGGTCATGATCTCACAGTTTGTGAGTTCAAGTCCTGCATCGGGCTCTGTGCTGAAAGCATGGATCCTGCTTGGGATTTCTCTCTCCCTCTCTCTCTCTGCCCCTCCCCAACTTGCTCTCTCTCAAAAAATAAATATTAAAAAATAATTTTTAAATGTTAATTAAAATTTTTTGAGAGAGAAAGAAAGAAACAGAGTGTGGGTGGGAGAGAGGCAGAGTGAGTGGGAGACACAGAATCAGGCTCCAAGCTCTGAGCTGTCAGCACAGAGCCTAATGCCAGGCTCAAATTCATGAACTGTGAGATCATGACCTGAGCCAAAGTTGGACACTTAGACAACTGAGCCATGCGGGTGCCCCACAAACATTAAAAATTTTTTAAAAAGAAGAATATTTGGGACAGATAGAATAAGGATCCCCAAACACATCCATGTTCTAATACCTGAAACCTGTGACAATGTCATTTTACATGGATAAAGGAACTTTGGACATGTCCTTAAACCAAGAATCTTGAGATGGGGAGATTATCTTGGATTATTCAGTTTGCCACATTGTAATCTCAAGGGTTCTTATAAGTAAAAGAGGGAGGCAAGAGGGAGTCAGAGAAGAGTATGTGACAACAGAAGCAGAGGTCAAAGTGATATAATGTGAGAAAGATTCTACTGGATATTAATGGCTTTGAAGATGAAAGAAGTCCCCATAAACCAAAGAATGGATGCAACCTCTAGAAGCTGAAAAAGGCAAGAAAATATATGAACACGGTTCCACTGATACATTGATCTTAACCCAGTGAAACCCAGAGGTCACCCAGTAAGATAATAAACGTATGGTAATAAAAACTGTAAGATAGTAATGTAAGATAATAAATGTGTGTTGTTTTAAGTCACTTCTGTGGTGCTTTGTTACAGCAATAATAGGAAACTAATAGGGAGGTACAAGACCAAATTGGTAATAGCTAATTTTAATAGAGTACACACTGTGTTCCAGGCATTTTTCCAAAAGTTAGTTGTTAACTCATTCAATTCTCAAAATAAACCTAGGAGATGCATACTGCTTTGAGACCCATAAGGCAATGAAGAAACTGGAGAATAGAGAGGCTAAGGAAATTGCCCAAAGTCACACAGCTATTAAGCAGTAGAGCTAAGATATTTATCCACCACTGGAGTCATCATTAAAGAAAGAATTGAATGTGATAGACTGACTGAATCAATCAATCCCTTTCTCACATGTGCATGTGCACGTGCGTGCGTGCGCACACACACACACACACACACACACTATGACAAATATTTTGCACTCCCTTTCTTCAAGAGCCTAGGAGTTAAAATTTCTAATATTATTTTCAGCAAACATGTAAAGAGGAAAGGCCAAACCACATCAGGATTGGAGACTATTTGTCCACACCTTGAATCTGGACTTTGCTGTGTGACTTGCTTTGGTCTCTGGATATTAGCAAACATGATGAAAGCAAAGTTTGAAAGTGCACGCTGGAGCTTGCCCTCTCTAGCTGTTTTCGGAACCCAACCACCATAGGAAAAAGCCAGGGCTTACCTACCAGATAGTAGAAACATATGATCCAATTGTCCCTATTACCCCAGCCAAACTCCAAATATTTGGGACCAAAAAGCTGACTACAACCAGCCCTCTAACTGGTGGCAAGTACTGGGTAAGCCTTGGTAGGACCAGCAAGAGAACAATCCAGCTGAGCCCAGACCACATTGTCAACCCTACAGAATCATGAGTAAATGTTTCAGGGTCGTTTATTTTGCAGGAAAAAAAAAGTAAGAATATGGGCTATTAACAAGTTACATGGGAATATATTCAGTGCCTCAGGCCTTCTCAGCTAAGTCCTGACTGTCTTCTAAGGAATTATGTGTTGAGTTTGATGACTGAAAAAATTCACTACCCTCCAAACCTCTTTATAGGTTTTGTGAAAATAAAAATAGCAATCTCAACCACTGTGCTCTAAGCAAAAGGAAATGCACTAATTTTAACCAAAAAAGATAAAAGGCACAATAGGAATATTATAGGTCAGAAAAAAATAAGCATTTCTTTAGCATGAACAATATCTGCAGTTTTATTAAAATTTTTAACACTTCCATATGGGAAAGTCTTAGTGTCTTTTATCCAGTTTCTGAGTTCCCACTTTAATATCTTTAAAACAAACAGAAATTTGGTTTCTTTTTTTCCCTAAGAAAAAGTAATTGTTTGGGCTATAACTCAGGACATCGTTAAAGCAATTTCTTTTAAAATGTAGAGAAAGATTTTCCAGGAGTAAGGATGATGGAGGAATTACAAGACCCCAACAGAAAAGTCCCATAATTATTGCTGCTACCTCAATCCAATTTATTATAGTGCATTTTTGACCCAAAGCCAGCCCATCATCATACCCCAGATTTCTAAATGTTCAAGATGAAAACTCATGATTCTAGAAACCACACCACTGCTATTCTTTTAACAATCTCCATTACATTTTTCAGAGGAGTTTATAGGTTCCTAGAGTCACCAGAAAATTTTGTATCTTGCCTTTGATTTCACCTAGGGAAAATATACTTTCCTTTTTCCCATAACCTTCTAATGCAACCGTACAAAAATCAAATTGTTTTTCTAGGAGTCACCAACAATGTTCCACATTTTAAGCAACACACACAAAAAAGAACCTGGGTTCCGGCTCATTCAGTGATTTATGACTAACCCCTTCTAAGCAATTCCTATTTATACATTCATTTGTCGTGTCTCTTGGTGATATATTTTTGGCAGTGTCACTGGACACAATATAGAGTGTCCCATTTCTCCACCTGAATCATAAGAAAACATTTAGCAGGAGTGAAATGATATTGCCTTTTAATTTTCTTGTAGAAATCTATGGTTTGTGTAACATGACTCAGTGCAGTTCTGATTAATGGGGATGCATTTTACTCTCTGCAACTGCCAAGTCCACAGGTATTAAAAGCTCTCACAATCCAAATACTGGAATTAAATGCAAAGCCCTGTGAGCTCAGAATTTACTGCTCTAAGGAAGAGATTACCAAAGAATTGGAAATAAATCCAGTGGTAAATTTAAGAAGGATCTTGAGCTACTGTTTCCTCCTGCAATGGATTCCTTGTGACCCTGGGTCGGTAAGTTGCTTCCTTGAGAGCTGGCCCCAAACTAACCTTTGTTTTAGCAGTGATGTAACCAATGACTCCTCTGTAACTGTGTGAGTATCACATATGAATTTGGGACTGATGTATTACATACAGGATAAGGTTATCCTGTTGGGACTGTCAATGGTGAAGTCACTTCTGATGTCAGTTATTCTCAGACAGGAAACCTGAACATGGAAACCATTCCTTTCAAAACATTGCTCTGACCACATTAGTATTTCCACTCAAAATTTCATCACTCTCTGATGCTTATGAAAATAAATTCCAAGGCCCTCTCTGGATATAAAATTATCCCCCAATTTTGAAGTTCTCAAACCCCAATTTCAGACAAGTCATCTCCTTTTTGTGACCTGATTTCCAGTCCTTCCCCCTCTCTCTCCTTTGTTTATCATGGTCCTCCTTACTGGAAAAATACTTTGTATGTTTCCAGGCTCTCCACTGCAGCTTCCTCACTGACATTATCCACTTTTCCACAGATGGAACAGATAGTTTTTAAAATTCTCTAGCATCTTCTGTACTTTGGTTAGACTACTGTATTGGCCAGCGTGGGCTGCCATAACAAAGTATAATGATCTAGATGCTTTAAAGAACAGAAATTTATTTTCTCACAGTTAGGGAAGTTACAAGTCAAAGATCAAGGTTCTGATTAATTCAGTTTTTTCCTGAGAGCTCTCTTCCTGATTTGCAGACAGTTGCCTTCTCACTATGTCCTCGTATTGCCTTTTCTGTAGGTGTATACAAAGACAGTCATCTCTCTAGTGTCTCTTCCCTTAAAGACACTAACCCTATGGGATCAGGGCCCTGCCCTGTGAACTCATTTAACCTTAATTCCTTAGTTGCTAACTTAGAGACCCCATCACCAAATATATCCTTGCTGGAAACTAGGGCTTCAACATATGAATTTAGGGAGTACACATTCAGACCATAGCAATTGTCTACTAATTGTTTCTTTAATTCATTCAAAAATATTTATTAAGCAATAATATACCACTGTACTAGATACTAGGGATAGAAAGATGAATAAATAATAGTTCTTGATATTTAATGGTTCAAAATTGATAAAGGAGATATGGACTATAAAATAATATTTACTATTACAATAAAGAGTAAGGAGCATATCGGTCATTATAGGGGTATAGATCTAATTCCCCCTTTTAAGCTACTGAAACTAAGTGTAAGATAGGTCTCCTGAGAAAAGACGGGTAGAGACTTTAGGCTTTGACTCTTAATGAGATGTTTACCTCTACAGCAATTCTAATTTACACTCTGAGAAATACTTATATAAAGGACACACCAGAAATATGTTCCCTTTTCATTATTAGCACCAGCCTCAGTTTAAATCCCTAGATAGTTCCTACTGGGCCATGTGGGATTAAATAACCAAAAGCCAGGGGCACCTGGGTAGCTCAGTGGGTTAAATATCTGACTCTGGATTTTGACTCAGGTCAGGATCTTAGAGTTATGGGATTGAACCCCATGTCAGCCCCCACACTGAGTGTGGAGCCTGCCTAAGATTCTCTCTTTCTCTGTCTCTCTCCCCCTGCTCACACGCTCACTCTCTCTCTGTCTAAAAAAATAAAATAAATAACTGAAAACCATTTTTATATTTCTTTCCCTTTTGACTATTTAGGGCAGAACTGATTTAAACATACACTCTAGGCATCCCTCTAACTGGGACTCTATTTGTTACATTTGTGCTTCCAAGGATGCCACTTCCAGACTTCATTTCATCATGATCCTAGTCAGAGAGTGGAGGATGAGTCACAAGGTAGATCCAAGTTTAACACTATACCTGTCAGAAAGTACACTACTCCCTATGGTTGATTCCATTTTCATTATTCAAAAATCTGTTTTGTTCTTTAACTGGAACAGCTCTTCTACCTCTTCTACCTATATATCATATATATCACAGTATCTAACCCAAGTCCCAGCCCATAGTAGGTGCTCAGACAATACATGTTAGATGACTAAATGAGGTAGTTACTAACTTACTACCTGACAAAAATGTATTTTCTTTCTTAGACATGGTCATAAACAAACCATATAATTTAATGTTTGTAATTGGACTTGAAAATTACTTAACTAACCTCCCACTCATTCTCTCTCAATCTGAGTATTATATACATAACTGGCTAGAATCTATCCTCTGTAATGCACAGTAACCTCAGGACTCCCAGAAGACTGCTTGAGACAAGAAGACACCTGCTGCTTTACAGCCCACACTCAACAATAGCCCAGATTGCTGGGACTAGCTGCACGGGCTTCTAATCACCAAGCTTGTTGCAGCAACTGCTCCTTCAGCACATAAGCACCTCCAAATGGAGTGTTGATCATATTGTATAATGCTTTCCAGAAAAGGATCAGTGCATCAGAAACATGAAAAGGACAGATTGTCCTGATCTCCAGCTTAACCTCAGAGCTAATTGGCAAGCAGATTTCCACTAAATTTACCAATTTCTCAACAACTATTTATAGAGACAGTTTGCTATGCTGAGGCCTGAATTAACATTTTTCTCAATATCTTATTAAAAGTTTAAAACAGAGAAAAGCTGAAAAAAATTTCTGTGAACACCCATATTTACGCCACTTAAATTCTACAATTAACATTTTGCTACACAGGGCACTTTATCACATATTGCTTGTTGTGGACTGAATGCTTGTGTCCCTCCAAAAATTCCTTTGTTGAAGCTCTAATCTACAATGTGATGGTATTTGGAAATGAGGATATTAGATTAGGTCATGAGGGTTAAATCTTTATGATGGGATTAGTGGCTTTAAAAGAATGGGAAGACAGAGAAAGAAAACTCCTTCCCCCCAAGCACAAGCTGTCTGCAAGCCAAAGAGAGCTCTCAACAGAAATCAAGTTTAATTGTACCTCAATTATGGACTTTTAGCTTCCAGAACAGTGAGAAAATAAATGTCCATTGTTTAAGCCATCTAGTCTATGATATTCTGTTACAGCAGCTGGAGCTAACTAAGGCAAATTTTGGTACTAAGTAGTAGTGTGTTGTACCAAATGGCTTTGAAAATGGGTAATGGGTACAGGCTGGAGCAGTTTTAAAGTGCATGTTGTTTTGATGAGGTCCCAATAGTTCATTTCTGCATTTGTTTCCCTTGCCTCTAGAGACGTGTTGAGTAAGAAGTTGCTGCAGCCAAGATCAGAGAGGTTTTGCACAGCGAAGGAAACAATCAGCAAAACTAAAAGGCAACTGAGGGATTGGGAGAAGGTATTTGCAAATGACATATCAGATAAAGGGTTAGTTTCCAAAATCCATAAAGAACTTATCAAACTCAACATCCGGAGAACAAGCCAGTGAAGAAATGGGCAAAAGACATGAATAGACACTTCTCCAAAGAAGACATCCAGATGGCCAACCGACACATGAAAAAATGCTCCACATCACTCATTATCAGGGAAATACAAATTAAAACCACAATGAGATACCACCTCACACCTGTCAGAATGGCTAACATTAACAACTCAGGCAACAACAGATGTTGGCAAGGATGCAGACAAAGAGGATCTTTTTTGCACTGTTGGTGGGAATGCAAGCTGGTGCAGCCACTCTGGAAAACAGTATGGAGTTTCCTCAAAAAACTAAAATAGAACTACCCTACGACCCAGCAATTGCACTACTAGATGTTTATCCAAGGGATACAGGTATGCGGTTTTGAAGGGGCACATGCACCCCAATGTTTATAGCAGCACTATCAACAATAGCCCCAGTGTCCATTGACAGATGAATGGATAAAGCAGATGTGAAATATATACAATGGAGTATTACTTGAAAATCAAAAAGAATGAAATCTTGCCATCTGCAACGACGTGGATGGAACTAGAGGGTATTATGCTAAGCTAAATAAGTCAGAGAAAGACCAATATCCTATGACTTCACTCATATGAGGACTTTAAGGTACAGAACAGATCAACACAAGGGAAGGGAAGCAAAAATAATATAAAAACAGGGAGGGGGACAAAACAGAAGAGACTCTTAAATATGGAGAACAGAGGGTTACTGGAGGGGTTGTGGGAGGGGGGATGGGCTAAATGGGTAAGGGGCATTAAGGGATGTACCCTGAAATCATTGTTGCACTATATGCTAACTAACTTGGATGTAAATTTTTAAAAAACTAAATAAAGTGTATGCTAAAAAATATGGATGTTAGAGTAATTTCGGTGAGAGCTCTGGTGTTTGGTGGGGGTGGGGGGGGCGAGAAGAGGGCTGGAGAGAAAGCCTCCATCTTCTTAGAGAATCTATGAATAATCATGAACACAATGGTATAGAAATGTCGAGTGGAAAAGGCCATTCTGGTGATATTGCAGATGGAAGTGAGGAACACCATATTAGAAACCAGAAGAAAAGTCATCCTTGTTAGCAAGAGGCAAAGAACTTGACTGAATTGTATTTGTATTCTTGTGCTTTGTGGAAAGTAGAACTTGGAGGCAAAGCAAGGAAACAGATTCTCCCCTAGAGCCTCCCGAGAGGAACACAGCACCACTGACACCTTGATTTTAAGCTTTGCAAGACCTGTGTCAGACTTCTGAACCACAGAACTATCAGATAACAAATATATGTGGCTTTAAGCCATATTTGGTTTGGTAATTTGTTACACTAGCCATAGGAAATATACAGTAGACGTTCATTATACTGAGGCCATGTGATGAGTCCCTATAATGTAAGTAGACACAAAGTCATGTTAGAAAACAGAGCCCCATCAAAGAGAGACTCCTATCCCTCTCAACAGATGCAAACAGGAAGGATTTTCCAGAAAGAACGCTTCTGTAAAATCCCAGAGACGTGAAGAAATATAATATACCCTTGAAACGGTAAACTGCATAAGGAGTCACAGCAGTTATTCTTAATCCTATCAAAGCCTCTCTAACAAATGTTTTATAATGCCTCCTTAATTACTCTACAATAAGATACATAGATATAACCTACCCAACATATATACATATGTATGTATTGATGAGTTTTTTTGAGGGGTGATAGTGGGGTTCGTGGTGTCCAGAGCCAACAGCCAAGAAAGAATTCTTGAAGACATCTTTGGTGCAAAAAGGTGATTTTATTAAAGCATGGGGACAGGACCCATGGGCAGGAAAAGCTGCCCTGGGACCATGAGGAGACACTGGTTTTATACGATAGAGTTGGGGGAGGTAAAGTCCAGGGGAAGTTTCCTGTGAGATTTTCATAAACTAAAGAAGACTCCCAGGATACTGGAGGCCTCTCTATTGTCAAGCTAGGGTTTTTCTTCCCTCTAGCAAAGTACTAGGTAAGACAGTAGGGAGTTTCTGGAGAAACATTTTACTCTGTCTGCCTCAAGTATTTGTCAATGGGCTGCAGGTTATAAGGAAATTTAGTTCTATCTGCCATTTCCTTCTGCCTTTGTTTTCCACATCACTACAGAAGGGTGATGGAGACTTAGGTCCTGTGGGACTATGATCTCTATCAGTTAACCCTTTGTTTTTCCCCTTTCCTTTGTACTTGGGCAGCCAGGAGTGCCTGAGGAATATCACACATATCCCACTTTGGGGGGGGGGGGGGGAAGGTAGGGGGTGTTTGCGACCTGTCAGCTTATGTTTTCTCATCGTGTGTGTGTGTGTGTGTGTGTGTGTACACACATGTAACTGTATATAAACATATAAATATGTGTAGGTATATATTTATATATTATAAACATATTCATATATATGAATAGTATTGGCTATACATGAAAGAAATAATAGAATATAAAGAAGTTATTTATATTATGTATTTCAATATACAATTACTTCTCAAGCACATTTGGATACATAAAAAAGTTGTCATTTACTTATATCTATGCATAGATTCATAGTGAATGCAATAGTTATGAATACAACCAAATACAAGTATGTTCTATTGGCAACTCAAATCCCATCAGCCATGTGTTTCCATCAATGACAGTGTCTTTCAAAAATAATGATGAAATCTTGACAAAGTTTTGGAAAACCAAAATATACTTTTAGTTCAATGTAAGAAGTTGCATTTCCTAGAAAAAACAATGTTGAGTGAAATTTTGCAAGAAACAAGGTGGGGGAGGGTAGTTCGGGTAGAAAAGTTTAGAGGAAAGCTTATATACCCTCAAAACACATGGACAAAGAGAAGCGTCTTCCTATTTCTGCCTCTAGCTGCTGAGGGAAGCACTTGTGCTTGAACTTGCTGTGGGCAGGACATCAAGAGACAGCTGAGAACAAAAGCCAGTACGAGTCTTTGCAATCATTCAGCTATTAGTTTAATAAATCCTTGAAACTCTCCATGTTACAAATTATTATTACATAAAATAAATGCCCTTACTGAGTCAATTTCATTTTTTCCCTAGTACTTGCAGCCCAAAGCAATGCAATGACCATATAGTCATGTGAGCCTGTCAGCTTGTCACAGACATACTGAGTTGTAGCAGATGCTGTCAGTGTCTTATCCTTCTCTTCCTCAGACTTATGGGGATAAAAGATAAACCATGCTCCCCAAAATCTAAGCATTTCTAGGTACATATTTAATCTGTCTTAATTGACAGTCATTACTCATATTATTTGAAAGATACACATCAGGTATATGAGCTGTATATCAGATTCCTAATGTTGCAGTCACCTACTACCACAAACTTGGCAGTTTAAAAAACACAAAATTTGAAGTCCAAAATGGGTTTCCCTAGGATAAAATCAGGGTGTCAACAGGGCAGCATTCTTTTCTGGATGCTCTAGGGGAGACAATTTATTTGCCCCTTTTGGCTTCCAATGTCTGCTTCTACTCCTTCCCCCACATTCAAGGTCAACAATCTCCTCACTCTCAACTTCTGATTCAGTCCCATCTCCTTCTTGGACTCCAACTGCCCTGCATCCCTCTTATGAGGACCCTTATGATTATATTGATCCAGCACCATAATCCAGGATAACCTTCCATCTTAAGATCCTCGACTAAGTCACATCTGCAAAGTCCCTCTTGCCATGTAAGATGCCACCTTCACAGGCTCTACCACAATTGGGGGACAATAATAGCTGAATTCAACAGTGCCACATATACAGTTAGAATATCCGGATAAAAAAAGAAAGATTTAGGTGTTCTTCCTGGCTCATCTAAAGCTTTGTACCTATTCCTTTATTTATGTATTAGCTTTTTTCCCCAGTTATTTATAACTGAAACACCATACAAAGTGGCTTAAACAAAAACCAGAGGGTGGATGGGTTAGCTCACAGAAGTGCTGGCATCAGGCACAGTTGGGTCCATGTGCCCAATCATCATCAGGAATATGTTCCTTTTTTTATCCCTGGAATCTTCTTTGCTCTGAGTTTTCTTCATTCTTGGACATTGGGAAGGCAAAATGGCCATCAGCAATCCCAGGTACATATTCTAACAGCTAAGGACCCCACAAGAAAGAGAAAAGTTCATCTCTTAAAAGAGACCCTTATTCTTCAATAGTTTCAGAAAAAATCTCAGGACCAGCTGATACTGATAGGCCTGACCCAGGTCATGTTCTACTGCCCAGAGCCAGCATATGGGGTCAGAATTAATTGAATCACATGGAGTGAGAAGAGCAGAAGGAAGTGTTTCTCTAAAAGTCAGTCAGGGCACTTTGGCCAGAGAAAGAGGACATAGATGCTGGGCAGACAAACTCCACAGATGCCCTTCCCAACTTCCTTTGCGGTGATCAGTAATCAGCTCTCCAGAGCCCCCTTTTAGATGTGAGAACCCAGATACTTGTGCCTTCGGCTTCAGTGCCATGGTGGGCAAAGGCTCCTGGCAGTGACAGAGTGCTACACAGCCAAACTATAACTAGTTTTAGAAAGAGAACAGAGGTATATTTCTTTCCTGGGCATGAGAATCAATCTGCTCTTCTGCAGCTATGCCTACTATCCTTTTTATTTTTGTGGGAAGAAGAGTGATGAGTATGTTTGCTCAGGGTCCAAGAAACCATTTGGAGGTTCAGAAGCCCTGGCTTATAGACAGGTATTCAAAAACTGAGAAAGAGAAATGAAGTGTTTCAAATCCAGTGATCCTTTCCTCAAAGGACTCCATGAGTATCAATATACATATAATTGGAGTACAAGGGCTGTGGAGGCAGATGGCTTGGATGGAAAACCAGCTCCATCATTTTCTCATTCTGTGGATCTCGTTTTATCTCCTTAAGCCTACTTTTCTCATCTGTGAAACAGAAATCATAAAGTACCTAAATACTGTGGCTATTTTAATAATGAAATGTTAGCTAGTGTATTTGGACTGATGTGGGGAATATCAGTCTGTTATACATAGTCTAGTTTGATCTACAACTTAGAGATCTCGAAAACTTGCGCAGTGTCACACAGATATAGGTGAGCCAGTGGGGACTAGAATTCTCTCTCAGCAGCCACTCAAGTACAGGACCAAATGGTGCTAGAGTGACAGAATAAAACTAGCTATCATTAAGTGCTTACTACTGGCAATTTCTTCCAATGTATTTGGGCTTTATGAGTATTCTTTCATAAAAATTTCACCATCACTCTAAAATGATTCTTGTTAGAACATACAAGAAAACATATGAGAGTGTCAGTGAACTTTAACTGCTTGCCCCAATGCACAGTTTTTACGTAGTAAAATCAAAGCGGTCTCTAAACTTCTGTACACTCTTATTGAGCCTCCTCCCTTGTTTGAGCATGAGGAATGCAGATCAGGACAGGAACAGTCATGAGCCATGTTGAATGAGATGCATAGTTAGAATTCCCAGCAGACAGGAGTTGCAAAATTAATGGAATAATGTTATTCGATTTCAGGCAACTTGTAGCTAAAGTGTATAACTGAAATATATAGAACACTTATTATGTACTTCCTATATTCTGGATGATACTATTCAGCTTATCTTGCTGGATTAGTATAACCATTTACTTATCGTATTATTCTTTTTTATTCTTTTAAAAATTTTTTTAATGTTTATTTATTTCTGAGACAGAGAGAGAGCATGAGTGGAGGAGGGGCAGAGAGAAAGGGAGACACAGAATCAGAAGCAGACTCCAGGCTCTGAACCATCAGCACAGAGCTGGATGCGGGGCTCAAACTTAGGAACTGCGAGATCATGACCTGAGCTGAAGTCGAACACTCAACCGACTGAGCCACCCAGGCACCCCTCACTTATAGTATTATTCTTGATTTTATACACGAGTAATCTAGGAAACTGAGAAAGTTGAACAATTTTCCCAGGATATGCTATCTGGTGAGCAATGGACCCAGGACACCAACAGAGGACTCCACATGTTGGGTCAGTGCGCCTTCTATAAAGTCTCTCTCTCTCTCTCTCTCTCTCTCTCTCTCTCTCTCTCACACACACACACACACACACACACACACACACACACACACCAAACAAGTGCCCAGCCTGCAGCTATAGGAGCCTGCATACACATCTTGGCAGGACTCACATTCCTGCAATTTTCCTCCTTTCTCACTTGTTACAGTCCTGCTGTTACCAGTGGATTTAATTCCTGCAATTTGCACTGTTTTTCACAATCTGTTCTAATTTCTCAGAAGTGCTTGCCCAATAGCTACACTATTGGCCTCAAAACTAGGCCTAAAGAACATGCAAAGTGCTCACATACACTGAACTTGAGTTTGGGGAGACCAACAAATGTAAAATTACTGAAACATGTCCCACAGTTGGTAGCATCCATGCAAGGAGCGGATTATAATTCTCGATCTTTAATCAGATCCACCGTAAGTCAGAAGGTAGTAGGAGAAAAGCCTTTGAAAATCCTTTGAAAATATTCTGTTGCTTATTTGTTAAGAGGGGAGTAAAACAAAATCCAGTGTGCAGGTGCCATTGTCTGCAATACAAGGATGACTATAATCCACCCAGTCACTGTCCTCAAGAGGCTCACAGTCTAGTGAGGGAGACAAGAAAACCAACAGTTACAACCTAGGAAGTAATGAGGTCAGTGGGTCACAGGACCAGGGCTAGCTTCAAGGGTATATGATGTGTGTAGTCACCCAAGGCCCTCTGCTTAGTAGGGACCTTGTTTGGGTTAATGTTATGATGTTACCATCCTGAAATTCTTAATAACTTTTGAACAAAGGGCCCCACATTTTCATTTTTCATTAAGCCATACAAATTATGGAACCTTTCCTGCACATGAGGTATGCTCCTCACTTATTCTGATGTTAATAGAAATATCTCAGGGAAGGGTGATGCCCCTTGAAGGATGAGAAATAAGAAGTGGGAGAGGACATTACCTTTACTTTGGCACAGAAAGGCCACCATGTGAAAGGGCATCATGAGGCAACAACTCTCAGTATTTACGTGTAAATGAATGAGAAGTCTAGGACAGGCAGTAGAATGCATAGGAAGTGAGAATCGAAAAGTAGGTGCAGCCAGAACATGGGAGGCTTTAGAGGACATCCTCAAGACTGTGACGTTGATCTTGTGATAAGGAGCTACTGGAGAGATTACACAGGTGCCTGACAGGTTGGCCCTCCATTTTAGAAAATTACTATGGGTAAAAAGCAAAATTTAAAAAGGGTTAAGGTAAGACAGAGTGACTACTTAGTAGGCAATTGTAACCATCCAGCTAAGCAGGGAGAAGAAGAGAGGAGGGGAAGTAATGAAGCAAAGAAATACTTAGGAAATAAAATTGGTGTAATAAGGTGTGGCAAGTATTTCAAGCTTCCTATCTTCTAGTGGTTTTCCTCTTCTTTATGAATGTAACCTCAATTTTAGGGGGAGTAAATGACTCCTCTCAATTACTTTGAAGGTGGAAAATGTCATGTGATATGACCCTAGACAATGAGATATACACAAAAACATTAGACCACCAGTGGAGGACACCTTTTTAGGAAAGCTATTATTTTTCTGCTAAAAAGGGACAAACTCAGATGATACATGTCTTTTGTTCACGTCCTTCCCTATGTCTTCCCATGTTGTGATTGTAAGAAAAACAGCACATGCTGAGGATGGAAGAGCAGGAAGCTGGAGGAGCTTAGGTCCTTGGTGACTCAGGCCACCATTGTCACATGCCTCTAATAGCTTGTTACTCCTAAACATTTTGTTACTGAGAGAAATGAAACTTTTCAAAGACAGCAAGTCTTGGAGGTGATGAAACACTAACAGCACATATAAATGTGGAAGGGAAAACTGAGCAGAGAAAAGTGCAGTAGAAGCCTGGGGTTTTCATCATTAGGTAAGCCAGGTCTGAGACAGCAAAGGTGGAAGGCCATGAGTAGCCCAGCATAGCAGTGATGAGAATGATGAAACCAGGCCTTCATTGAGATGGGAAAGAAGAAGGGCTGAGGTAGACTTCCCTTTCAATTTTGTCTGGGGGTGACTTTGAATAAAGTAAACATTATATTTATTAATGAAGAACTATGGTACTTCAGGGCTCAGTGAGGTTAAGGGACAGAGACAAGGACACATTGTTACTGAAGGGTAGAACCAGGACTTCATGCCAGATCCAACCATCCCTGATTCTGTAGGAGAGCCAAGGTGGAGAAGAGAAGCTGTCAATGAGTATGTGCAGGCAGCAGAGAGCCTGGTGTCTGGCCACAGGTGGCAGTGAAAAGGAGCATCCAACCACCTCTCAGGAAAAGGGGTGGACATGGCCAGAAGCAGATCAAGAACTAAAAATTAGAGTAGGGACTCTGGCCAAGGGACACAAGCAAATACCTCTAGGTCCTAAGAGAAAATGAGGCTAGAAGAACAAAGCTGGTCAGAGGCTGTGATCCATGACTTTTCAGGAAGCCACATCTAGAATCCAGGCCTTGGGTATGAGTCACATATTGTCAGATGGCAGGAAAGTGAAGGGCCTTTATACATGCCACCAAAGAAGGGCAAAACCCTCAACTTTCCTTCACTTCCCTGTCATCTCTAATCAACAGAATAACTAGCATGGTTTAGAGTGCCCACCACTGTCAGGCAGTGTGAAAAATTTTATATAACTTATTTTTTTCACACATTATCCTGTGGATTAAAATTTGGTTCTCCCACTTTCTACTTACTTTCTTAGAGTAGATAATAGGCTTCACGTGTTAGTATTGTTGAAGTGAAACAAGATAGAGACAAGAGTTTGACCCAAAGCAGAGACTCAAAAAATTCTTAATTTCACTATACATTCAACAATTCATTAAGTAATATCTTTATTGCCATATTGTAGATTTAAAAAATGTGAAGTGTGTTGGGTGTCGTAGGAGAAACTTGAAGCCATATCATTTTATTCCATAGAGTGTATAGATTCCACTGCTTCTCAGCTACCAATTATCATGAAAACCACCATTCCTTGAACATTTCATTGTTGGTCAGGCATTGAGCAAAATGCTGTATATACGTCATTTAATCTATTAAAATTATAGCTACAATGTCATTTAATCCTCTCAGAAGGCCTATAGGATAGATATTTTAATTGTATGGATTCACAAGTACCAGTGTCCCCAAGTAGGAGGACTATGATCTAAACCAAGTTTTGTGCCAGCAAAGATTGTGTGTTAACCATAAAAGATAGGCTTCCTGACGCCAAAAGTTAGTCCAGAAACCAGTACCCTAGTATATAAGCCAAAGATCTGGTCTTTTACACTCACAAGAGAGAACATTTTTAAAGTTCTAAAACATGCTTGGATCTGATTGCAGGCATCAGCTGGTCAGTTAAGACATACTTGAGTGAATAAATACTAGTGGTAGCTTATCTGGAAGGTGAGCTAGGCCACCTGACAAGCCTCTTATATGCCCTATTAGAGAAGATAATAATGAGGTAACAGTGATGGGCAAAGTATGGTTTAGCTTCATGTTCAGAAAAATAATAGCTCCCCACCAGAGCTCTGAACCACAGTGCCATGGGAGACAAGCAGTGTCTACATTCTTGGGCAAAAGCCATGTTAGCATTCAGAGACTAATAAAACTTAAACCCTTTTTCCCTATCTTCTTATTAACATGTGTCCTTGCCCAACTATTAACAATTCACAACTAACAACAAAAATAGTTATTACTTACCAAGTATATTCTACATCCTTTATATTAACTAGCTACTTAATTTTTAAATAATCTACAAGATAAAGGTTATAACCACCAATGAAAGTTGAAGAAACTGAGGCTGAGAGTGGTAAAATAAGTTATCAAGGTCACAGGTGATTAATGCAGAGGTACAATTTAAATGGAGATCTGTCCGTTAAACTCATGTCCCTAACTTCTCAGCCCTAGCCTGTGTCCCTTTACTTTAAAAAGACTCGTGCTTTCCCATAGTCTTGTGCCTACTCATAATGACCAAGAATGTCTTACCTTCCAGACACCAAAAGCCAAGCAAAATTTAACTAAGGCTCCCTTTCTCCATGAAAAAATGTTTTAATCCCTTTTTCCTTATTTTAAACCAAGCATGGAATCTCCTTCCTCCAAATACAAATTTCATTTGGTTTGATTATTTTGTGGTGTTTATATATGCTTTATAATTTAAACCCTTCCATTTAGTTTCTGTCTCTTATTTTTCCCACAACCACATCTACTCCAGCTATTTTCCCAATGTGCCACCTGTGCAGAGCACCCTAGAGACCACCACCCTGGTTTGTTCCCATTTAGCTCCAGCTTTCCTGTCAAGGTATCCACCTGTGCAGAATGCCTGAGAACCCCCAGCAAGTGCCTGCTTCAGTTTCAGCTGTTCTACCAAGCCACACTCTGCATGGAACTCCCCAGGACTACCTGACCCATGTCTGCTATAGCTCCAGCCAATCTACTAAGGCAGCCCTCATGCACAGTGCTCTTGAACTGCCAGCACACAACTGCTACAGCCCCAGACAGCTAGCCAAAGCCACCAGGCACATGCAGTCCACACAGAAGACATGCCTGCACAAGGCTGTTCCATCAAGACTAGAAGAAGTTGCTGTTCCACTGCCTTCACGGAAACAAAGAAGGTCAAACAATGAGGCAGAGGAATATGCTCAAAATGAAAGAAGATGATAAAATTCCAAAAGAAAAAAAAAAGAACATTAAACAGAGATAAGCAATTTATCTAACAAAAATGTTCAAAGTAATTGTAATAAAGATGCTCACCAGTCTGGAGAAGAGTGGATAAACTCACTAAGAACAACAAAGAGAAAAAATATAAAAGTTAAACAATCAGAGTTGAAGAATACAACAAATGAAACATAATATACACTAGAGAGAATCAATAGCAGATTAGAAAATGCACAACAGATAAGTGATCTAGAAGACAGGGTATTGAAAAGCACCCAAGCTGAATAGCAAAAAGAAAAAACAAAACAAACAACAAAAACACAACATTTTTTTTAATGAGGATAGGTTAAGAGAACTCTCAGACAACACCAAGTGCATTATAGGGGCTCCCGAAGTACAGAAAGAGAAAAGAGCAGAAAATTGTTTGAAAAAATAATGGTTGAAAATTCCCCTGACCTAGAGAAGGCAATAGACACCAGGTCCAGGATTCACAGAAAGCCTAGAACAATAAAACCTTAAGAGGTTCACACCAAGACTCATAATAATCAAAATGTTAACAATTAAAGAGAAAAAGAAACTTAAAAGCAGTAAAAGAAAAGAACTAGTTATGTACAAGAAAAAGCCCATAAGGCTGTCAGTTAATTTTTTAGCACAAGTGTTATAGTCCATAAGGGAGGGAGTGGCATAGTATAATAGACTACTGAAAGGAAAAGCCTACAACTAAGAATACTGTACCCAGTCAAGTAATCATTCAGAACTGAAGATAGAGTTTTCCAGAAAAACAAAAGTTAAATGATTTTACCACCACTAAACTGCCCTTATAAAAAATATTAAAATGACTTCAAGTGAAAAAATAAAAAGAAAAATATGAAAGGTAAAAAAATTCACAAGTAAAAGCAAACATACAATAACTTTCGTATGTCAACCACTTACAAAGTTAGCGTAAAGGTTCAAACAAAAAAATAAAATTAAATATACCTAAAAAAACTAGATTAGGTACTCATAAAATTTTTTAAAAAGATGTACAATATGAAAACATATAAATAAAACATGTAAGTGGAGAATAAAAATGTACTATTTTTAGAATGTGTTTGAACTTAAGAAACCATCACCTTATATCAACTGTTACATATTTAGGCTGTCTATGAACCTCATGGTAACAACAAACCAAAAACCTGTAATAGATACACAAAATCTAAAGGGAAAGGACTCCAAGCATAACACTAAAGAAAGTCATCAAGGGCAACAAGAAAGTCATCCGAGTGGCTCATTTGGTTAAGTGTCTGACTTCGGCTCAGGTCATGATCTCACCATTTGTGAGTCTGAGGCCCACATTGGGCTCTTTGCTGACAGCTCAGAGCCTGGAGCCTACTTTAGGATTCTGTCTTCCTCTCTTTCTGCCCCTCCCTCACTCATACTCTCTCTCTCAAAAATAAAATAAAAACATTAAAAAAAAAAAGTTTTTTTTAAAGAACATCAAAGAAAGAGAGCAAAACAAAAACAAATGAACAAAAGAACTACAAAAACAACCAGAAAACAATTAAAATGGTAATAAGTACATACCTATGAATAATTACTTTAAATGTAAACGGTCTCTATGCTCCAATAAAAAAAAAAACAGAACACAAAAAAATAGGGTGACTAAATGGATTAAAAAAGAAAACAACAGGACCCATATATATGCTGCCTATTGGAGAGTCACTTCAGAGTTACAGACACATAAAGAGTGAAAATAAACAGATAAGATATTCCATAACAATGTAAGAAAAAAAAAAAGAATAAAAGGAAGAATAAGATGAAGCAGCAAAGTAGCACTATTTATCTCAGTAAAAACAGACTTTAAAAAAAGACTGAAATAAGAGACAAAGTAGTCCATGATATAATGAAAAAGAGAAATCAAAGATTTCCACATTAGAAGGAAGAAATTAAATTTTCATTATTTGTAGATGACATGATACTATACATAGAAAACTCTAAAGACTCCACCAAAATTATTAGAATAAATCCAAATTGGGGCGCCTGGGTGGCGCAGTCAGTTAAGCGTCCGACTTCAGCCAGGTCACGATCTCGCGGTCCGGGAGTTCGAGCCCCACGTCAGACTCTGGGCTGATGGCTCAGAGCCTGGAACCTGTTTCCGATTCTGTGTCTCCCTCTCTCTCTGCCCCTCCCCCGTTCATGCTCGGTCTCTCTCTGTCCCAAAAATAAATTAAAAAAAAAAAAAAAAAAAAAAAAAAAAAAAAAAGAATAAATCCAAATAAGACATAACAATTGTAATTTGTTTTGCACCCTACATATAGGAACCAAAATATATAAAACAAATATTAACAAACATAAGAGGAGAAATTGACAGTAATATAATAATAGTAGGGGATTTTAACATCCCACTTATGTCAATGGATAGATTATCCAAACAGGATATCAATAAGGAAACTGGATTTGAACACATTAGATCAGATGGACATAACAGATACACACAGAGAACATTCCATCCAAAAACAGCATAATACACATTCTTGTCACATGCATATGGAACACTCTCCAGGATAGCTCATATGTTTTGCACAAAAGAAGTCTCAATAAATTTAAGAAGACTGAAATCATATCAAGAATCTTTTCTGATCACAATGGTAAAAAAATCTAGATCAAGTTCAAGAAAAAAGTAAGGGTATTATGTTAATCACTTATAAAGCCAGAATAGAGGTTAAAACACAAAAGCAGTAAAATCAATTATATCCATAAAAATTAGTCAAGGGATACACAAAAAGATGTAAAATATAACCTCATAAACATAAAATGTGGAATGCAAGTTTAAAACTTAGCGCTTTTAGAATGCATTTGAACTTAAAGATCAACTTAATATAAACTGCTATACACATGGGATATTATACACAAACCCAACAGTAGCCACAGTAGCCACAAATAAAAAGCCTATAATAGAAACAAAACAAAAGAAAAAGAATGCTAAGCATACCATTCGAAAAAGTCATCAAAACTCAAGAGAGCAAGAGAAGAAGAAAGGAACAGAGAAGACCAACAAAAAAATCAGTAAACAATTGACAGAATTGCAATAAGTATGCATCAATAATTACTTTAAATACAAGTGGTCTGAATGTTCCAATCAAAAGACATAGGGTGACTGAATGGATTAAAAAATAAGACTCATCCATATGCTGCCTATGAAAGACTCACTTCATACCTGTGGACACATACACTGAGAAAAAGATATTTCATGTAAATGGAAGCTCAAAGAAGGTCACAGTAGCAATACTTTCATCAGATAAAATAGATTTTAAAACAAAGACTATAATCAAGAGACAAAGAAATGCATTACATAATGATAAACGGATCAATAAGAGAATATAACAATTTTAAGTATTATTGCACCCAACAGAGGAATAGATACATAAATAGAGCAAATACTAACAAAGTGAGAAATTGACAAATAGTAAGGGACTTTAACACTCCAATTACCACAAAAGATAGATCATCCAAACAAAATCAACAAAGAACCATTGCTCTTAATGACACCTTAGGTCAGATGGACTTGACCAACATATATGGAACATCCCAACCAAGAGCAGCGGAATATACATTATTTTCAAGGGCATGAGGAACATTATTCAGGATAGATCACATATTAGGCCACAAAACAAGTCTTAATAAATTTAAGAAGACTGAAAACCTATCAACCATTTTTTCCAACCACAAGGGTATGAAACTAGAAATCAGTTATAGGGACAAAGATAGAAAACAAAAAACAAATGCATGGAGTCTAAATAACATGTTTCTAACCAATGGGTCAATGAAGAAATCAAAAAAAAAAATCTGAAGACAAAAGAAAATGAAAAAATAGTCCTAAATCTTTGAGACCCAGCAAAAACAGTTCTAAGAGGTAAGTTTATAGTGATACAGGCCTACGTCATGAAACAAGAAAATTTTCAAATAAAGTACTATTCTTACACCTAAAGAACTAAAGAAGTTAAAATTCCAAAGGTAGAAGGAAGGAAATATGAAAGAGTAGATTAGAAATAAAGAAAATAGAGACTAGAAAAAATATAGAAAAATACCAAGACAACCAAAATCTGGTATTTGAAAAGATAAGCAAATTTGATAAACATTTAACTAGACTCATGGAGAGAAAAAGAGGACTCAAAATTAGAAATGAAGGACTAGAAATAATAAAAATTATAAAAGAATACTATGAAAAATTATATGTCAACACACTGGACAGCTTAGAAAAAAAAAATGGATAAATTCCTAGAAACACATTCTCCAAACTGAACCAGGACAAAAGTAAAAATCTGAACAGATGAATTGTTAGTAACAAAACTGAAAAAATAATAAAACACCACCCAACAAACAAAAGTTCAGGATTAGATGGCTTTATAGGTGAATTTTACAAAATATTTAAAGAAGAATTATACCTATTCTTCTCAAAGTATTCCAAAAATTAGAATAACTCCAAATTCATTCTATAAGAACAGCATTATTTTGATACCAAATCAAAGACTTTACAAGAAAATATATATATAGGAAAATATCCCCAATAAATGTAGATGCAAAAATCCTCAAGAAAATACTAGCAAATCTAATAAAAAATACCAGGATCATTCACTGTGAGGATGTGGGATTTAATCCAGGGATGCGACATTGGTTCAGTGCTCCAAATGTGGTACATTACATTAATAACAGGAAGGATAAAAACCATATGATCATTTTAATACCCAGAAAAAGCATTTGACAAAATTCAACATTTTTTTATGATAAAAACACTCAACAAAGTGTACTTAGAGGGAATATATCACAACATAATAAAGGCCATATAGGACAAACCCACCCTTAACATCATCCTCAATGGTGAAAAACTGAAAGCTTTTCCTGTAAGATCATTAACAAGACAAGGATGTCTCGCTCACCGTTTTTATCTATTATTGTACTGGAAGTCCTAGCCATAGTAATTAGATAAGAAATATAAATAAAAGGCACCCAAATTGGTAAAGAAGAAGTTAAATTGCCACCATTAGCAGATGACATAATTCTATAGATAGAAAAACCTAAAGACTCCACCAAAAAATTATAAGAATAAACGAACTCCATAAAGTTGCAGGATACAAAATTAACAAACAGAAATCCATTGCATTTCTCTATGATCGTAACAAAGTAGCAGAAAGATAAATTAAGAAAGTAACCCCATTTACAACTATCCCCAAAGGAATAAACTACCTAGGAATAAATTTAACCAAATGAGTGAGAGACCTATATTCTGAAAACTATAAGAAATTGATGAAAGAAATTGAAAATGACACAAAATGAAAAGATTACTATGCTCAGAATATGCTCAGACTAAAAGAATTAACATAGTTAAAATGTCCATACTGCCCAAAGCAATCTACAGATTCGGTTCAATCCTTATCAAAATACCAATAGCATTTTGCATAGATCTAGAACAATAAAATTTGTATGAAACCACAAGGACCCCAACTAGCCAATACAATCTTGAGAAACAAGAATGAAGCTGAAGTTACCATAATTCCACATTTCAAGATATACTACAAAACTATAGTAATCAAAACTGAATGTTAGCACAAAAATCAACACAGATCAACAGAACAGGATACAGAGCACAGAAATAAACCCACAACCATATGGACACTAATCTACAACAAAGGAGGCAAGAATATACAATGGGAAAATGGTGCTGGGAAAACTGGATGGCTGCATGCAAAAGAATGAAATGGGACAACTTTCCTACACCACACACAAAAATCAACTCAAAATACATTAGCTAAATATGAGACCTGAACCATTAAACTTCTACAAGAAAATATAAGCAGAAATTTCTTAGATGTCAGCCTTGGGGACATATTTATGAATATATCTTTTGAAACAAACAAGCAAAATTAAACTTGGGACTAAAATTAAAGTATTGGGACTACACACACACACACACACACACACACACACACACACACACACACACACACAGCTTTTGCACAACAAAGGAAACCATCAACAAAACAAACAAAAAAGGCAGTCAACTAACTGGGAGAAGTTGTTTGCAAATGATATATCTCATAAGGGGTTAATATCCAAAGTATGTAAAGAACTTATACAACTCTACACCAAAATAAATAAAAACATTCCAATTAAAAAATGGGTAGAAGGTCTGAATAGACATTTTTCCAGAGAAGACATACAGATGGCCAGCAGACACATAAAAAGATGCTCAACATCAATCATCAAGAAAATGCACATCAAAACCACAATGAGATGTCATCTTATACCTGTCAGAATGGCTAGAATCAAAAACACAAACAAGAAGTGTTGGTGAGAACGTGGAGAAAAAGGAACCCTTGTACAGTGTTAGAATGTAAATTGGTACAACCACTGTGAAAAATAGTAAGGGGGTTCCTCAAAAGATTAGAAATAGAAATACCATACAATCCAGAAATTCTACAACTGGGTATTTATTCCCCCTCCCCCCAAAAAAATGAAAACACTAATTTGTAAAAGATATAGGCACCACTATGTTTATTATGGCATTATTTACAATAACCAAGATAGGGAAAGCAACCAAGTGTCAACTGATAGATGAATGGATAAAGAGGTGTGATATAGATAGAGATTTCTCAGCTATAAAAAATGAAGTCTTGGCATTACTGACAACATGAATGGACAACATGAAAATCAAAGACAAATATCATTTTATTTATATGTGGAATATAAAGAACAAAACAAATGAATAGACTCTTAAATACTGATAACAAGCTGTGATTTCCAGAAGGGGTGCAGTATGCATTAAATGGGAGAGGGATTAAGAGGTACTAACTTCTAGTTATAAAATAAATAAGTCATGGAGATGAAAAGTACAGCAAAGAAAATATAGCCAACAATATTTAGTCAATAATCTGTATGGTGATAGATGGTGACTATACTTATCCCTTGAATAATGTATAGAACTGTCTAATTCCTAGATTTTATACCTCAAACTAATATAACATTGTATGTCAACTATACTTCAATCATAAGGGTTTAAATTTTTTTTATTAAAAATAAAATAGGGGAAAGGATAAAGATGTGATATATATTGTCTGTGTGTGTGTGTGTGTGTGTGTGTGTGTGTGTGTACACAATAGAGTATTACTCAGCCGTAAAAAAAAGGAGATCTTGCCATTTAAGATAACACAAATGGACCTAAAGGGTATTATGCTAAGTGAAAGAAGTCAGTTAGATAAAGATAAATACCCTATGGTTTGATTTACATGTGGAACCCAAAAAACAAAACAGATAACAAACATAAAATAAGAACAGACTTCATAATTACAGAGAATTTTTGATTTTTGGTTGCCTTGAGGGGAGGGGTTGAGGGGATGGGCTAAGTAGGTGAAGGGGACTAAGAGGTACAAACTTCCAGTTATAAACTAAATAAGTCACAGAGACAAAGCATACAACAAAGGGAAACTAGGCAATGATGACTGTAATAAAGAAAGATTTTGATTCTTATTTCTTAGACTCAAAGACTCTCTGTGAAGGCAGCTTCTGCCTCTCTTTAGTATCAGGGGAGGTAAGAGATGGTTTGGAGAGGATGTAAGAGATTATATGCTAATAATATCACTGAATAGAGGGCCCTTCCTCAGAGGTACATCTCATCTTTGTTCCCATAGTACTCCAAGAGGTTGGGAATCTGAGCAAGAATAGAACTCTGAATCACTTTAACCTGGAACACCAAGAAGTAGAAACTCAACAAAAATAATCTCAAGGAAGTGTAGATAGCTGCACACAGTAAAGTTTGTGTCCTACCTGAAAGGTTCTTCTTTGTGTTTGCAATTCTTCCCCTCATTCTGGGATGAAAATGGAGCCCAAATTCAAGAGGAAGCTCCTATAAGAGAACAGATGGTTGGTGAGAAGCAGCAAAGCCTGAAGATACATAATTGCATCACAAAGTTTTACAAAGTTCATCTGTTGATGTCAGCGCCACTGACAATAACAGCCCCATCAACTCCTGTACAGCCTTACCTAATATCTCAGTTTCAGCTGATTGTCCCTTCCTTTATATGTTTGTTGAATCCACCATTTACCCGTCATAGCACTTACACTAACATTTAACACGTAACTAGCATGTCACGCATCAGCCACTGGATTAAGCACTTTATGTGTATAATTTCACTGAACTCCTGTAACACTTTAAGAAATCCCAATGAAATGATGGATATTACTATTACTTTGATTTTACACATGTGAAAACTGAGACAGTATAGCAGAGACTGTCTAGGTGTTTAGTGAGTCTACTTCCCTTTCTGCCTAGGCACATATTTGGGGCACCTGTCCCTGTGTAGTTCTTGTCAACCGAGTGTAAGTATGCTGTTCTCCACTGCCAGGCCCGACCCCAACAAACATCTGGTATGATTCTCCTCCTTCTCTCTTCCCCACCTATTAGCCTGATGTCAATGCCCTAGGCACTCATCTTTTGTCCTTGGTCCCTGAATGACAGTGTGAAGCAGAGCTTTCCTACCCCACCCAACTCATGTCATTGCTTGGATTTTATAAAAGCAGCAACTAAAGTTCCATTATGTTAAGACAGTGAGATTTTGTCTTTGCCAGTGCATAGCATTACCTTGACAAGATCTACTGTCTCACAGGGCACCTGGGTGCTCAGTTGGTGAAGTGTCCAACTCTGGATTTTGGCTCAGGTCCTCATCTCACAGTTTGTGAGATCCAATCCTGTGTCAGGCTCTGTGCTGACGTCATGGAGCCTGCTTGGGATCCTCTCTTTCTCCTTCTCTCTCTGCCCCTCCCTTGTTCACATGCAATCTCTCTCTCTCTCTCTCTCTCTCTCTCTCTCAAAATAAACAAACGTTTAAAAGAATGCTACCATCTCACTAAACATCTTTTACCGGTTTCTCATTAAACTAAGTTCCTTTTTGGAGGGGATTTTTCATCCTAATTATTAGAATTTAGTACTTATTGGGACACCTGGGTGGCTCAATCAGTTGAGCATCTGACTCTTGATTTTGGCTCAAGTCATGATCTCACACACTTTGGGACTGAACCCCATGTAGGTGTCTGTGCTGAAAGTGGACAGCCTGCTTGGGATTCTCTCTCTGTACCCCCCTCCCAATGTATATACTTAAAAAGAATTTAGTACTTAGAATAACATCAAATAGAGTTGAAAGCAATTTAATGGAATTGGGATGAGATTTTATTTAACTTTTTCCCGGCACCATCATTTCACATCCTCATTCTATCAGAGTTTTACTTAAAACTAGCACTTTCAAATCATTTTTACTTTTCCTAAATCCATTCTTTAAATTCCCAGAAGTTTTTGTGTCTCAATAGAAGTCCAGCCAGTATGTTATAATTCATCTTGACACTTTCTATGTAAGTAATTCTTGGCATTTTCACATCATGTTCATGTGAACCATTCAGATTCAGCAATGATTGATTGAGTTCAGGTAGTGGGTTTGGCATTTTCCTATGTCATTAGTGAGTTCCACAGCAACCTCATGGAATGTGTATTATCTCCATTTTACAGATGAACAAACAATGAGTAAACCAAGGCTCAAAAATGCTCAGGGAGTAATCTAAAGCTAATCATTGAAAAATTTGGGACTAGCACCCAAATCTACTTTCTAGTCCATTGGTGTGTTTTTACCATGTTATTTCTAATATGGTGCCTTGGGCAATTTGTTCAGGGTCTTACACATATTAAAAACTCAAAAATTCTTACTGATCTGGGGCACCTGGGTGACTCAGTTACATGTCTGACTTTAGCTCAGGGCATGATCTCATGGTTTGTGAGTTCAAGCTCAGCATTGGGCTTGCTGCTGTCAGCACAGAGCCCACTTCAGATCCTCTGTCCTCCTCTCTCTGCCCCTCCCCCACTCATGTTCTCTCCCCCCCTCTCTGTCTCTCCAACCCCCCCCAAATGAATAAACATTAAAAAAAAAAGCTTTTACTGATCAAGGCAGGATTATATACTAAGTGATGAAATATAATAGGAACAACTACTTATAGTCCACATCTCAAGTGAGGCAACAAATAATCAAATAACAATAATAAACATAAGCTTGGGACTTAATCAGAAGACGAAGGTGTGAGTTCTTCTTATATATGTCATGGTGTAGCTCTACTGAGCTGGGACGGTGTCCTTAAAGGAGCTTGGCAAAGGTCCAACAGCAAGAGCCAGATATCAGAATTGAGTCATAAGATTAAGTCTATAGCCTTTTAAAATAAAAATGTAATTAAAACTCTTCCAGGCCAGGGGCGCCTGGGTGGCGCAGTCGGTTAAGCGTCCGACTTCAGCCAGGTCACGATCTCGCGGCCCGTGAGTTCGAGCCCTGTGTCAGGCTCTGGGCTGATGGCTCAGAGCCTGGAGCCTGTTTCTGATTCTGTGTCTCCCTCTCTCTCACTGCCCCTCCCCCGTTCATTCTCTGTCTCTCTCTGTCCCAAAAATAAATAAACGTTGAAAAAAAAATTAATAAAACTCTTCCAGGCCATCAATATTCAAGAGAATCCATCGCCAGTAGGCCAGCATGGCAAGAACTGTTAAAGGAAGTTTTCACGCTGAGAGAAAACAAGAGCTGGAAATTCATATCTATACAAAGGAACATGGAAATGGTAAATATGTGGGTAGGTGTAAAAAAATATTCCCATTTCTTAAAGTTTTTAGGGACCATCTAAAGCAAAAATTATAACAATGTATTTATGGGGTTTATAATAATTATAGAAACGAAGCATATGACAAGAATAGTGTGAATGATTAGAAGGATCAAGTATAATGTTGTATTCTATGTAAAGGGATAGACTGGGAATCCTAGAAAAAACAACTAAAATTGAAGAGGTGTAGCTGAAAAGCCAATAATGAAGATTAAATGAAATATAAAAAGAAGCAGAAAAGATGAAACTATTTAAAAATACATCATAATATATTTAACACAATCATATCAACAATTACATTATATATAAATAAAATACCCCAATTCAAAGAATTATAGAATGATATATATATATATATATATATATATATATATATATACACACACACACACATACCCCAATTGAAAGAATTATAGACTGATTATTTATATATATATATATATATATATATATATATATATATATATAATCAGTCTATGTGAAATATTGTGCCCTGGGAAATATTGTGAGCATAACTAGGGATAAAGGGTAATATTTTATTATGAGAAAAGTGTTCATTCATCAAAAGGACACAACAATCATATATACAAGGACCTAATAGGAAGCAAAACTTGAGAGCAAAAAGGAGAAATAAATTAATTCACAATTATAGGTAGTGATTTCAAAACTCTTTCCTACTTGATAAAGTAGATGAAAAAGAAAGTCTCTTTGTTGTTTATTCCTTAATTTTCTGAGAATATCCTCCATTTTATTTCAATATTAAATCCATTGATACTGGTTTTATTGCCAGTCAGAAAATTCCTGAAATAGTTGAAAATTAAATGCCATAATTCTAAATTTTCTGTGAGCCCAAGAAGAAATCCCAAGGGAATTTGGAAAATATTTTGAGCTCAATGAAATCACAAAATGTCAAAATGTGCAGCATGCAGCTATAATGTTGCTTAAAGGGAAGCTACACCTTAAATATATTAGAATATATTTAGAACAAAAGTCTAAAATTAATACCCTAAAAATCCATTTGAAGAAATTAGCATTTAAAAAAAATTTAAAGGGATGGAAATACTAAACAAATTTTAATGATAAATAAGCAAATTATAGAACATATCAGCACAATCAAAGGTTAATTCCTTCAACCTATCTATGCGTTTGATCCTAGTTAGATTGATCAAATTAGAGATGGATTAAATTGGGATGCAGAGAGGGAGAGCACCAGAGCATATATGAGCAAATTATGATCATGAATGAAAGGCTGTTACTCCATTAATCCAATCTCTACAGACAAATAATAATAATAATAATAAAGAACTTTATAAACAATTTTATGCCAATAAATCTGACAACTCAGAAATCAAGTATAAATTCCTAGAAACCAAACCTATATATGGCATTGAAAATAAAAATAGTCTATTAAATAAATTAAATTCACAAAATTGAAAAAAAATCCCACGTGGAAAATACCAAGTTTATATCACTTCACTGCAGTATTTTATCAAACTTTTAAGGAAGAAGTAATATTGGTATTTATTTTTATTTTAAAATATTAAAATATTTAAAATAATCATTTTTATTAAAAAAAAAAAAGAAACAAGTAGAGCACTTGCCGTTTTACTTTACCTGGCTATTATATACCTAATATTAAAATCAGACAAATACATTGTAAGGAACTACAAACCAATACTCCTCATGAATATAGGCACAAAATCAATAATGAAGTATTAGAAGATTGCACCTAGCAAAATGTTTTAATACATCATAAGAAAACAAAAGCAAAAATAAACCACTAGGACTATACCAAAATAAAAAGTTTTTGCCTAACAAAGGTGATATGAAAACGCAACATAATGAAAAGGTAACCTTCCGAACGGGAGAATATATTTGCAAATGACATATCCAATAAGGGGTGAATAGCCAAAATATTTAAAACATATACAACTATACACCAAAAAAGTAATTGAATTAAAAAATAGAGGACCTGAATAGATATTTTTCCAAAGAAGACCTAGAGATGGCCAACAGACACATGAAAAGATGCTCAACATCACTAATCATCAGAAAAATGCAAATCAAAATCACAGTGAGATATTACCTTACACTGGTCCAAATGACTGGAATCAAAAGGAAAAGAAATAACAGTGTTGGTGATGATATGGTAAAACAGGAACCCTCTGCCACTGCTGGTGGGAATGTAAATTGGTGCAGCCACTGTGGAAAACAGTCTGAAGGTTTTTCCAAAAATTTAAAATAGAAATACCCTATGATCCAGTAATTCCACTAGTGGGTATGTACCCAAAGAAAACAAAAACCCTTATTCAAAAATGTAAGTGCATTCCTGTGTTTATTACAGTGTTGTTTACAATAGCCAAGATATAGAAGTAACTCAAGTGTCCATCAATAGATGAATGGATAAAGATGTGGCATATATACAGTGTAATATGACTCAACCATAAAAAAAAAATGAGATCTTGCCATTTGTGACAACATGGATAGACCTAGAGTGTATAATGCTAAGTGAAATAAGTCAGACAGAGAAAAACCAATAATGCATGATTTCATTTATAAATGAAGTCTACAAAAAACAAAGACAGACCCTAAAATACAGAAAACAAACTGATGATTGCCAAAGGGAGGCCAGTAGGTGGATGCACAGAATAGATAAAGGGAGTTAAGGTATACAAACTTCCAGTTATAAAATAAGTAAGCCATAGAGATGAAAAGTACAGCATAAGGAATATAAATAATATTGCAAGCATGTTACTTGGTGATAGGTGATGACTATACTTATTACCCTGAGTAATGTATAGAATTATTAAATCAATGTTGTAAACCTGAAACTAATATAGCATTGTTTGTTAATTATACTTCAAATAAAACATAAAACAAATAGGGGCACCTGGGTGGCTCAGTTGGTTAAGCATCTGACTTCAACTCAGATCATGATCTTGCAGTTCATGAGTTTGAGCCCTGCGTCAGGCTCTGTGCGGACAGCTCAGAGCCTGGAGCCTGCTTGGGATTCTGTGTCTCCCTCTCTCTCTGCCGCTCCCCTTTCAAGCTGTGTCTCTCTCTCCAAAGGAAATAAACATTTACAAAAATGAAAAAATACAAGATGCTTGTCACTTAGTTTGTGGAAACTTTAGTACCTATTTAACATCTGAAAATATAACAAGAATACCTTTATCACATATAGCAGAATATAACATCTGAAAATATAACAAGAATACCCTTATCACATGTAACAGAATAATATGTTCATGTATAAACTAGTTCCAGATTTTTGTATGGGTGCTGTAACCACCAGACTTTAGATGAAATACTTGAAAAAACTGAGTCTAACATTGATCTTAGAGACTCAAAGTGACAATAAATGAATGTTTTCAATGATGAATTCAGGGATAAATAATATGGCTGATGGGGAAAATGACAAATGAATGGATGCATATTCTAAAAACCTTTGTTAAAACATACACAAAGGGAGAAAGATATATTCAATTTTAGGGGTAACATATATTAAAAAAAGATGAAAATCTTGTTTAGGTTTCAGAGAATGATAGATAGCATTCAAAATCTAACCAAATTTTTGGCTCTCATGGTCCTGACCTTTGTGCAAAAGAAGAGAGAGTGAGAGAGAGAAGAAAGGAGAGGGAGGGAGAGAGGGGGACAGAGAGAGAAAGAGAGAGAGAGAGAGGGAGAGAAGGCTATATGGTGAGTAAAACCCTTCAGACAGAAAAAAAATACAATATTGGATATGGAAGTTAATTAGAAGCCAAAAATTGTGCTTGAGGGGTTAAAAACCATGTTCACTTACCACATAACAAAGAATCTCCAGGTTAATCAGATGAATAATATACTACTCAATGGAAGAAAGGAGGGAGACAGTAATTTATATAAAGAAGTGAGTCTTACTTTGGTTGAGCAGAAATCAGAACAGAATATGGTTAAATATTTAATACCTAGACTTTGTCATGTGGGGCTGAGACTGCAGGATAAGGTGGCTTATCATGTCGCTCCAAATTCTGGGACATGGAGGATTATGACCATCCACAGAGGTCACATTGAGTAATGAGACCATGATATGAACCTTATAAACAAGCTTTTACTCACCCGTGCCGAGCAGCAATGATAATTTCCTGTTTCATACTTTTAGGACATACGGTCTACCTCAACTAAAATAATGAGAAAAATTACAATGTTTTAATTTTTTTTCTAATGATATGCACAAAAACTTGAACCCAATAAAATAGGAAAGTTTTAAGACATGATGAGAAAGAAGAGGCATTCATCCCAGGAATGCAAGGTTAGTTTAACACTTAAAGATTGATCACTGCAAATTGTAATATGGAGATTACATAAAGAAGAAAATTGTCATGATTATCTCAATGGATACCTCCCATTTCACCAGATTTAACCCTAATTTGTGATTAAAAACAAAACTTCTTAACATACTACAAATACACACATAGAAAGTTTCTAAATCTGATACTGGGCATCTATAGAAAAGGTACAAATATGATCATACTTAATAGGGACACACTGAATCATTTCCCCTGAGACAGGCAATTTTTATCTTTATTCAGTATTTTTTTTATTCAGTATTCTACCAGGGAATGAAAGAAGTAAGACTGCCTTCACTTGAAGACAACATAATTATTTACATGGAAAATCCTCAGGAATCTATGTAATAAATATAATAAGTAAAACATCAAATCCCAGGATACAGATAATTTATTGCCCAAAAAAAGCAACAAGTATTTGAAAAAAAAAATTATAAATAAGACCATTTACCATAGCATCAATGAGAAATGTGTTTAGGAAATGTTCACAGCAGCTTTCTTTACAGTATCACAAAACTAAAAACCACCCAAATATTCATCAATAGGAGAAAGGATAAGTTGTGGCATATTTACATATTATAAATCTATTCAGCAGTAAGATAAAACAGATTAATACATGCAACAACGTGGATGAATTCCAAAAATAACATAAGCCACATACAAAGAGTATGTATTACATGATTCCATTTATCTAAATTTCTAGTACCAGTAAAGCTAATCTATGGTGAACGAAATGAAAACTGGTTGCCATTGGTTGCTTCAGGGCAATTGGGACACATATAGAGTGAGCACAACAGAGCTATTTAGGATGATAGGAGTGTTCTCTATCTTAATAGGTACGTGGATTACACAAATAATTGCTTTTATCAATGCTGATTGAATTGTAGGTCTGATATTTTTGCATTTTATTTTATGAAAAGTGTACTTTAACAAAAAAAAACAAAGTAGAGGAAAAAAGGGAGGAAGAAAAGGAGGGAGAGAGGGAAGGAGAAGAGGTGGGAGGGAGAAGGAACAGAGTGAGGGAGGAAGAGAAAATAATGGTCTGAGGAATGGGGCAGAATCTGAGCCAACAGTTTGAGTGTATGTTGCCAATAGCTGAGAAAAGAGGAGAGCAGGGCCTTAAATGGTCGGGGCCAAGCTAGCATTTTGTAATTTTTCAAGTGGCCAAACTAAATCTTGACACAAAAAGAAAACATATTTTGGAGAAGCAAAGTGGAAAAGATGAGTTTTAAACTCTGACTTCTGCTCTATTGATTTTAAACAGCAGAGTTATAAAAGTCCATTCTCAGGGAATCATCTGTGTAGTTCTCTTATTTAGTTCCTTTAACTCGGACTATGAAAGTTGTTCCAAATTGCCCCCTGTATTGCTGCCAAACTTTTATGTGAAGAATTGGGTGGCAGGTGTTTCATTCTGTAGTCATTCTTAGAAGGGTTTGTTCCCATGTTTGAATGGAATCAGTTGTATACCGCCCTCCTCCCCCCAATCTCTCATTGCAGCTTGGCCTGAAATCTATTCTTCTGGAGTACGGTGGAATGTTAACCCATTTATAATTGCAGTGACCATTCATTTCTCTGTTGCTTTGCTGTGCCAAGCACATCAGAGCTAAACTCTTGGCAAAAGATGTTTTTGCTTGTACTAGGAGGGAAAAGATACTACTATGCCCTGAAGTGTGTGCACTGGAGGGAAACAAACAAAAAAAAAGGCCTAAAATAACTGAAGGAGGGGTGTGTTAACAGCAATAATTACAACTTCATTGAGGTACTTCCAGTCTGTGTGGACAAAAATCAGAAAAAAATATCACCTTGAAAGTAGAAAACTCCCCAAACCTAATATAAAATAGATCAATTCAGACTGTGCATAGCCACCCTACTGGATAGTCATTACTGCTACGCCTTGTCAGATTATGAAATAGGTTCTAAGATAGACAATAATCTGGTTAACATAAAAAAATAAGTTCCCCAAGTTTGATTTGAGTTTTTATGGATCTCTCTACTCTGTTTTTTACCATCTCAGGTTGTTCTATCACCATACCCCAAGGATAGAGCACAACACCTGGCACTGAATGGGTTTCAGTGAATAGGTATTGAATGAAAAGCCTACATAAAAGTGAGTCCCCACAAGAGAAAGCTAGAAGGCATGGAAGAAAACAAGTTGAACACATATGTCTAGAATATCTCAATTTTCTTAGAACTATAGAAAACAAGGAAAGCTGAAATTTAATTAACTGTATTATAGAATATATTGGTTTTTAGTAAGAAGACTCACATATTTTCAAGAACCAGTATTTGAAGAAACATGTATATTAATAAATTACTTGAAAAGTTTATGGAACAGTTAGGAATTTCAATGACTAGACTCTAACAAACATGAGATCAGAGACCTGAGGCTATTTTAGCAATAACTAAGGGCGTGTTTATTTCATAACTCTCCTAACGTCGTTTGACCTTCAAATTGCACCAAAACAACCCATCACCATCTATTCTAATGGGGTATGGCAGCCAGCGTGATTGACAATCAAACCCAAGTTGAGTTAGACAATATTACGTATTCAGGGACAGATACTGGTCTTTGCGTCTTTTTAAGTTGTTGTTTTTTTTATTATTGTTTCTACATTGGGTCAGTGGTCTTCATGTTTCAGTGAAACCCCTGACATTTTATGGAAACTTTTGTGCATACACATCTCTTTGGGGAGAGGATTCATAACCTTAACATTAGTCATGAGTCCATGACACCGAAATTATTAAACCCCATTCCCGAACTTAAAGTTTAAGCGACGTCCTCCAAGTCTCCAATTCTCAGGCTGCACTCTAATAAAAACAGTGTCTACTGTAGTGGAAGCTCCTGGCATGAAGTGGAACACAGGTGACCTCCTCTGAGATCCTTATGCATTGTCAAAGTACCTGCCATCATTTTGATATCCCTTCTCTGATCACAGGAACAAAGGATGCACTAATGGAAGGCTGGTATTCTGCAGTCTAGATTTGTTTTCACCAGAGTGTTTTCACCATTTGTTTTCACCATCTTTCCTCTTTCTGGAGGTATTTGCTGGGAGATGTTGTTTCTCCAGAATACACACAAATGCCTGCAATATTTCCTGAAAATCACCTACAATGTTGAGGCATCTGAACATATAAAACTTAATGGTGAGGATTCAAACTATGTGACATTGTGGAAAAGGCCAAACTATGGAAACAGTAAAAAGGCCAGAGGTTGCCAGGAGCAGGGGGAAGAGAGGGGATGGGTAAAACATAAAATTTTTAGGGCAGTCGAACTACTCTGCAGGATACTATAATGGTGAATACACATCACTGCACATTTTTCCAAACTCATAGAATGTACAAGGCCAAGAATGAGCCCTAAGGTAAACTATGGACTGGGCTTAATGATGTGTCAATATAGATTTATCAGTTCTAACAAATATACCACTCTGGTGCAGGATACTGATAGTGGCAGAAGCTTTGTCTGTGTAGGGACTGAAGGTATGAGGCAACTTTCTGTACTTTCTGCCCAATTTTGCTGTGAACCTAAAACTGCTCAACACACACACACTGTATATTTTTTTAAGGAAATTTATACTGGAAAACTGAGATAGTGATCCTGGGTTGGAGGACTTGCTATAGCCCCAAAGGCCACAAAAGTCTT
Source organism: Prionailurus viverrinus (assembly GCF_022837055.1). Taxonomy (NCBI): domain Eukaryota; kingdom Metazoa; phylum Chordata; class Mammalia; order Carnivora; family Felidae; genus Prionailurus; species Prionailurus viverrinus. The sequence goes on along the minus strand of NC_062568.1, from coordinate 165,069,188 downwards.
TCTATTCTTTTAGCCAAAAATCAAGGTGGCAGGATGTGTCCTAAAAAGACACATAAGGTTTACCTTATCCATCCAAACGCATAGAAGAAAAATGTAGAAACAGAAACAAAGTCACACACAATACCTAGTAAAGGGACCCAATCTAAGAAGACTAAAAACTCCTTTGGGGGGAATAAGCAAGAAAAGAAACAGGTTTAAATGTCAAAGAAGTAGTCAGAGACCTAAACATTCCTCTCCTACTACAGCCCTGCTCATTAATATTATTCAACATCTTTCTTCTTAACTGTTTCCAAACAAGCTACTCAGACTGACTGAATTTCCATATAGATTCTTCTTGAGAGGAAAGACCAACCAAATGAAGTGGTTTAATTGGATTGCCAATTTAACTTTTCCAATTACTGGCATTCTGGTTTATTTATCTGTCTCCTAGTAGGTGCTTATTTTTGTATATCCAAAATCCAGCATGGTGCCTGAACATGACAGACATTCAACAAATGTTTTAACATTTTTTAAAAAATGGTTTAAGCTTTAAGCTTAAAGCTTCTTAGAAGCTTTAAGAAGCCTTCTAAGCATGCTAAATTTCAAGAAACAACTTTTTTTTTTAATTTAGTCTAATGAACTCATGGATTGAAGATACTGAATAAGCCAAATAAGACCGTGACAACTCCACCAAATTTCCCCTTCTGAATTGCTCACTGATAGCACTTATGGTCCCATGGGGTGCAGCCAGGAATTGCCTGTTTGCAGACTTCCAGGAGGCCCATTAGGAGGTGTTTTCCATTGTTAATTCAACACAGGTCAGGCTCTAACCCTATATTCCTTCAAGTATTACCTGCAGGCATTAGCCTAGATTTAAATTACAGAGAAAATTGTCAGAGAAAATGATAGGTAAACTTATAATGAGAAATATAATCATATAAGCCATAATAATCATTGCATTTCTTCTTTATAGCCAAACCAACCTAGGAAAGTCGAGAAGCTTCTTCAAAAGTGAACAATCAGGGGCACCTGGGTGACTCAGTTAAGCTTCAGACTTTGGCTCAGATCATGATCTCAGGGCTCGTGGGCTTGGGCCCTGTGTCAGGCTCTGTGCTGACAGCTCAGAGCCTGGAGCCTGCTTCAGTATCTCCCTCTCTCTGCCCCTCTCCCACTCATTTTCTGTCTCTCTCAAAAAAAAAAAAAAAATTAAAAAAAAGTGGACAATCAAACTCGGAAGAATTAACAGAATAGTACTAGTGTTTAATGTAAATAAGTTCAAATAACGATTAAAAAGGCTCATATTGGGGCGCCTGGGTGGCGCAGTCGGTTAAGCGTCCGACTTTAGCCAGGTCACGATCTTGCGGTCCGTGAGTTCGAGCCCCGCGTCGGGCTCTGGGCTGATGGCTCAGAGCCTGGAGCCTGTTTCCGACTCTGTGTCTCCCTCTCTCTCTGCCCCTCCCCCGTTCATGCTCTGTCTCTCTCTGTCCCAAAAATAAATAAAAAACGTTGAAAAAAAATTTAAAAAAAAAAGGCTAATATTGGGTATTTTCAAGACATCAATCACTATGAGAGGTAATTTACATATATCCTGGCATTTACTCCTCACAACGACCTTATGGGTTGAGTATATTATCATCCCCATTTCGCACATTAGGAAACTGAGGGTTAAGAAGTTAAATAGCCTGGCCACATTTACTCTGCTAGTAAATGCCAGGGCCAAGATTTAAACCTCGGTCTGTGTTACAACTCAGTAATAATTCCTATTATGTAATATGTGTACAGCTATGTAATTCCTATACTGAGTTGCCTGCTATAAAACTAACACAGCTCTCCTCCTCAACTTGAGGGTCACCTTGCCAATGGGGCCATAATACTTGCAGCTTCTTCACTAATAATTTGTCATTGGAGAATAAAACTAAAAAGGACTGTGTCCCTGCCACCTACATAACTTTTCTGTAGGTTTTTGTTACTTGACCACTATACCTTAAATTCAGGGGCATCTCTTTTAACTATGTAAATACATTTAATCAGATTAAAGTCGGAATCTTCAGCCAGAGAACTGTTATAGCTCTTTTGGATGACTCTGTACCTGTGCTCTTATTCACTGTCGATGGTACAATTTTTCTCCTAGGGAATAATTTTTTGTTTTTGCCACGTTAATTTCTCAGAGAAACCCCTCTTAGTCTCCTTTAATTGCCATTAACAGTTAAAATCAAGTGGGCAAATTTCTATAATGACCATGGGTAACCCAGAGCAGAATTTCCTCTATCAACTCCTTTTGTCCCACCCCCCTTAAAATCCTAACTGAGATAGAGAGAAGTTAAAACCAAGGACCTCCCATGTTTCAGGCACGGTTTTATTCCATTATTTCATCTACCCCCACCCCTTAGGAATCCTTTTACGGTAGGCATTATCATCTGTTTTTACAAATGGGAAATCAAGGTCCAGAAAGCATAGATTCCTTGAATGATGTGAACCAGATCTGCCAGTCACCAAACCCTGGGTTTGTTTCTCTGCTTCGCACTTTCTGTAGCCCCACTGTGAAGGTGCCATGGTTTACTGGAGGTTCTTAAGAGGTCAACTGGGGAGCCAAGTTGAAAATGGCCTTTCCTCCCCCCCCCCCACTATATTTTTGTCATCTGTTCCATTTTGACAATGTCTTTTGGCCTACCAAATATTTTGACAGACTTGGCATTCTCTGTGGCTTTTAAAAGTGTAGGAGGAAGGTAGTTAAGTAGGACAACCATCAACATCCTTGATTTGAAACTAAAGCTCTGAGATGTTAACTGGCTTAGAGTCACTGATCTGTGAAAGGTGGAGATAGAGGCTGTCCTAGATCTTCCAACTCCTGAGTTAATCCTTCAACTACTACACTATGGTGCAGGACACAGAGATGCTCTGGTTTCCAACATAACAACAAAGGGATGATTTATGAAAAAGCCCAATGTGGGTATTAAAAAGGAACAAGACCAATACTGTACCATCAGATCACCCCCAAGGTTCTGAAAAATTAGCGCTACTTTCCTGAAACTCACACATCACTGAAAAGAGAATCCATTTTTTTATTGTCTCTGTGAAATATTTTTTGTAATATATGTTTTAAATATAAGGTTTTAAAAAAGAAAACGCATTTTCTGATTGCTTCTATGATATTCATGTTTTAGAAAGTCATTCTGAGAAATAGACATTTCTATTTCACTCATTTCTAGGACTTTCCCACAAGCAGGACCAGCAGGAAGGGAATGTGGTACCAGTTGCATCTAGCCAAGTCGTAACATTGACCTACTTTTGCTTGTCTTTTCCCTTTAACAAGCCAGGCTCCCAATTACAATCATAGATGCCTCTAATTGCAATCATAGATACTTCTTAGGAGGTTATATGGTCTCTAAGTAGCAGGGAGCATGCGGTTTTCTTTTTTTACTTTTGGCATTCATTCAGGTTCCCAGGGGCTAGTGACCAGAAAATCCAGTAAAAACAGAAATTGTTACCTAATAAAACACCAAGAGACTTTCCAGGCCTCAGGGCAAGTAACACCCCTGCCCTTTCTAATTCTCAGACCACATTCCAAGTGCAAAATGGAATCATTTTTGTTTTCAAAGTGATGCTAATTTATTAGCCATGGTGCAAATGTTGACTGTGGTAATGGGACTTCAAAAAGAATGTATGCAGTCCAGAAAGCTTGAGGGGGAAAGGGAAATCAATCAGAAGGTGAACAGAATCTTCAGTCCAAATTGACTATACTCAGCAATTCCTTTACTCATCCACTCACATTCCACCTCATTCATTAATTCTTTCATTACTGCTCTAGATTCCAGGAACTCCCTAGGTACCAAGGGTAGACATATGTTTAATATATCTCTTTTCTCATGGATGTCTCAATTGAGTCAATGACACAGTTCAGTCAATAGAGCAATGAAGATAAGTTACATAACTAAGAAGAAGGTAGTGGGAGATATCAAGGAAGGCATGAGAAAGTGTGACGATTTTTAAAGGTGTTGAATATTGAAGGATAATTTACACAAACATTATTTTAAAAAAACTTAGATCTTCCAAGGAATAATTTAAAGTGTGTATTTAGAGAAAATCTCTATGTGGGAGATAACTTCATAAGGTTCTCACATCTTATTTTGGATGCTTTTCCCCTCTTAGGATCTCTTCTTGAAGACTTGTTTAAATAAAAATCTTTATTACTCATGGTTTCTGGTTAAATGCAAAGGAAACAGACTGTCTATCTTAAGCAGAAAAATAATTTATGGAAAAATTATTAGGGACCCATCCCATTGACAGAAGTTTACAAGAGTAGACCTGGAAAACAAAGAGACACCAAAAAAGCTGCACAGGTTCAGGTAGCAGAAAGTCAACAAAGGTTTGCCAAGAGCAATCTGGTTTACTCTGTGCCTTGGAGAGGTAAAGTGATTCTTCTAAGACCCCACAGCAGCAAAGTACTCTTGGAGCCTCCAGAGCTGAAAGTGATGTATGTGTAAGTTCTTCTCTTGGGCCCTTTTATGAACACTTACCATTTTTTGATTGTTAATATCATCTTTCCTAGTTGCATTTCTTTAGTTATCTTAATTTTTTAAATAAAATGCACATAATCTAAAATTTAGCCTCTTAAACATTTTTAAGTGTACAGTTCAGTGTCATTTCACACTGTTCTGCAACCATCACCACTGCCATCTCCAAAATTCTTTTCACCTCACAAAGCTCTGTATCCATTAAACAATAATTCCCCATACTTCCTTCTCTCAGCTGCTGACAACTACACCTGTTTGGATTCTTGTCTCCTTTTTGCAGAATCCCCCCAGGTTGTGTGGTCCTGCAGGAAATGGCTGCTTCCCACTATAGATCTTCCTCTCCTTGTCTGATTAGCCAGAAGGTGCCAGAGAGGACTTAAAATCAATCAATTCAAAGTTCTCTCCAAAAAAATTATTGAAATAGAGAGCTACATTATAGCCATTGTTAAACAGAAAACTTGATCAGTTCCTTTACATACTACATCATAGGAATACAAAAATGTATAAATAGAGGGGCACCTGAGTAGCTCAGTTGGTTAAGCATGTGACTAGATTTCATCTCAGGTCATGATCTCACAGTTCATGGGATCCAGCCCTGCACTGGGCTCTGGGCTGGCAGTGTGGAGCTTGCTTGAGATTTTCTCCTTCTCTCCCTCTCTACCCCTGCCCAGCTTGCTTGCTTGCTCACTCTTTCAAAGTAAATAAATAAACTTAAAAAAATGTATAAACAGGGTTCCAGCCATAAAGGAGTACTGGTGAGCAAGGACATATACTAGCAGTTACAGTGCAGTTTGATGATCCTTTCTATAGATGTGATGGGAATATACAGAAAGAAAAGCCTAAAATGGCCCAGAACGTGGGAAAGAATTTCAAAGTACTAAGTGCTTGAGCCAGGTCTGGAAGGTTGGTGATAAGTATGCATTACAGGCAAACCCCAGAGAGCTCAGAATATGCAAATGCATTGATTCATGAGAAACCACAAAGCTATATTAACAATCAAAAAGTGCAGAAATTGCTAGAACATGAAGAGAAGGATGAGACATAGCCAGAAAGGACTTAGGACAAGGGGTTAGGGCATAGACTGGGAAGGGGAAAAGGAAATCTTTTTTTAATCCTCCAAGACTGATTACAAATAACAAGTCCTTGGATCCCTGGTCATTCATGAAACATTCCACTGAAACCATGTAAAATATTGTTGGAGGATCTTTTTCTTAAGGAGAAAAAGATCATCATCTTTTTTACATCATCTTTTTTATTGTGGTAGATAGAACCCCGGGCATTCAGGAAAGACCATGGAGAACCTTTGAGGTATTCCAGTTTTCAATGTTTCTCTATCCTACCCAAAACATACGCTTTCCATTGGTAATTTACCAAGTAGTCCCCACATTAGCAAGGCTGTCATTGCTAGTACTTAACACGGGGGTAGAGGAAGAGCTTTCATGAGGATGGAGGGTGGGAACAGGACAGTGCCAAATGGAAAAAGATGTGTTTTCTTTTCCCCTAGGAGTAAGCAGCATGCTGGTTGCCAAAATAATGAGCTCATCCTGAATGTTACTGTAGTAAATGCCAGGTGAATAAGTTGTCTATTATTAGACCTCACCATGCAGTAAGAGCTTTTGTCCCCTTCTTTCTTGGGTAACACCTTCTATTGCAATGCATATAAACTTTGGGAACATTGGTCCCCATTAACATGGAAGGAATAGAAAATATATAGGAAGTGCTTACACAGAGAGCGATTAACTGGAAAAGGAGCTCTGCTAAAGCACATTTTAACTCCATCTATACTGGTGGAGTGGTAGTAACATCTGTCTCCCTTTTCAGTTTTATTACAAGTTTTAAGTCAGGGAACACTGGGGTATAATTTTCCTTCTCTCTCCCCCTTGGCAACTCAAACGGTGTAAGGCATATAGAAAATTATTTTGAATGGCACACCTCACTAATCTAGATTAAAGTATATCAATTTAGCAAATCGCTTAGCAAAGAAATAGTGAACACCCTGCTAAGTGCAGAGATTATGGGAACTCTCGTTCTTTCAAGGAGCTTTATGTCTAGTGGGTGACAGACCTTTAATGACCATTAAGGGTACAAATGAGACTAAAATGTGCTCTATAGAAAAAGACCACATAATTTGGTGCTTAACGTTTCAGCTGTTGAGTCCAAAAAGCATGGACTGGAAGTCTAGCTCTGTTTAACAACTCCATGACTTTGGGCAAGTTACATAATCCCCATGTGTCTTAGTTTTCTTATCTATGAAATGGAAATAGTAATACTACCTCTAGGTTTTTTGTTATTTGTCTTGTGGACTAAGACACACACTGTGTGCAAAGTATTTAACACCGTGTACACAAAATATAATGCTTTCAAGTTAGTGAAAATGGCTGAAAAAGACACTAGATTCAAAGGAAGTAGGCCATCAGCTCTGAGTAGTGGTATAGGAAACCCCTGAACCAAGGAAGTGGTGTTTCACCTGAACCTTGAGAGAGGTTTGTAATTACCAGAGTAAAGCAGTAAGACCCAGGAAAATGCATAGAGGAGTGGAAGTTCATGCCAAAAATGTGGAGAACAGAAGATGGCTCAGTGTAGACAGAACCAAAAACTAACTGTAAAGGAGAAGGAGGTTCATGGAAGGAGAGGGGATGAGTGGAAAATTAGATTCAACTAAGATCATGAATAACCTTTGTGCTTAGGAGCATAACTGAATAAGGAGCATAACTGAAGAATGAATGAATGATGTTATTAATTCTATTGTTGATGATGCAACATTGAATTCTATGTTCAAAGCAATCTTTAGGAAGAGCCCTCTGGTGACATTAAGATGATTAAGTCGGCAAAACTGAAGGTGCAAAGATCTTCACTGTATTCCGTGTAACACATGACTGACTGGACTAAAGTAACAGGAATGGAGAGGTGAGAGAAGGAAAGACAACTGGGGAGTGAAATCAACTAATAGCATCAAGAGACTCCTCTAAATTTGTGCCTGGGTTTTAATTGTAAGTAGTAAACGTTGCCATTTTTTTTTCTTTTCATCTATCATGTATTAACGTGTATGTAAACATGTTTTCCGTTCATTTTCAAATGGAAGCCTGCCTGCCCTGTGTCCAACTAACTGCCCAGAGGTAACATTATTTTAAAAATGTGAGGAGCTAAATGGTTTCTATTATTCATTACTGTGTAACAAATCAACCCCAGTACTTAACTGCCTAAAACAAAATCTGTTTTGCTAAATATGATGGCCCTGTGGGTTGACTGAACTCATTTCAGCCTGGCAGTTCTATTGCATGTGAGGTCTGCTGGGGCTGCAGCCGTCTGCCCTTGACTAGGCTGGCACATCCAAGGTGGGCTATTCACATGGCTGCATTTGGTGCTGTCAGCTGGGAGTTCAGCAGTTTATGATGATAGTAGTGTCTCAGTTTTCTTCCACATGTCCTCTCCACACTGCTTAGACTTTTGGGGAAATTTTAAAAAAGGAGGAGGAGCATTTTCTAAGTTTCATTTATTTAAGTGATCTCTATAGCCAACATGGGGCTTGAAGTCACAACCCCCAGATCAAGAGTCACACAGTTCTTATGACTGAGTCAGCCAGGTGCCCCATGGTGCTCATCCTCTTAAGGCCTGGGCTTGGAAGTGCTTGGAGGTCACTTCTGATGCCTCCTCTTTGGCAAAGCCAGTCTTAAGGACAGTACAGTTTCAAGGAGAAGGTAAATAAGCCCCCGCCTCTTAATGTGAAGAGTAGCATGGACATATAAGAAGGGAAGGATTGTTTGAGACTATCTTGGCAGACTAGCTACCAAATGGTTCAAATCAAAGAAACAGACTTGAAAATGTTCTCTTTTCAATGATTAGGAACCTAAAATCAGTGTCATAAAGTAATGGATTGCAGGCTGCCTACATTTTGGGGCAATCTCCTCCAATATCTTAATTTTCACTGTTTCCTATGATCCGTTGGTTGTTGAAATGCTATTCACCATGAGCTCTGAGGTCCTGTATATAATGGCTTGTTCAGTCAGATTTCCACAGACAGATCAAACTCTTCAATATGCCTAAACTGAAATTATCCCCTCTCTCTGACTCTGAACAATTAAGCCCTGAAAAGAACCTACTGTGTTTTCCTCTGGGGGCTTTGTGCTTCAAGGTATGGCATTCTTGTCCAATCTTTTGTTTCAGAGAGTGCTTCTCAAGCTTCAGTATACAAAAGCACCACCTGGGGATCCAGTTAAAATGCAGATTCTGACTCAGTAGGTCTAGAGTGAGGCCCAAAAGTCTGCATTTTTAACAAATTCCCTGAGAATACCCATGCTGCTGGTCCATGAGGAGTAAGGATCTAATTCACAAAACTTGAATTCATGTGAAATATGGTTCATCTCCCTTTTCCTTCAAAAACAGTCATCAAATCTTCCCAATTATTCTGGAACTAGTCAATGAATACATTTCAAATCTATTCACCCCTCTCCCTTCTACTGTTTTTCTAGTCTGGTCTGGACAATTGCAATGAGCTTCTCATGTCTCTATTTGGTCCCATCTCACACTAACGTATTTTATAGGGTGTTCCCAAAGTTTGTGGGTTTTTTTAATAAGAAAATATAATTGTGTTACTTCTTAATATCTTTCAGTGCCTCCCACAGGGTAAAAAATAAACTCCTTCGAATACTCGGTTCCTACTTGCATGTCCTGCTTTGTGAACTTCCATTTCTGCAGCTTCCAACTTCCTCCTCCTACCACCTCCAATGCATATGTACACTGTCTATGCTCCAGAACAGATTTTCCTATCTCAGCCTTTGTACATGGTATTTCCCTGCCTACAATGCAACTTATTATTCCAGTAGTAAAGTATTACCTACTCCTAATGCCTTCTCCATCCCCCCAAGGCTGATTTAGGGACTCTTTCTATTAAGTACTCACTGCACTTTGTATGTACCCTCGTTAAATCAATCTCTCTGTATAGAGTATTTACTTCCATGTTTCTTTTCCCACTAAACTAAAAGATAATAGAGACCTAAGACCATAGCTTTCCAACTTTGTAGGCCAGTGCCTATTCCCTGCTCAGAGAATGGTTATGACTGTACATATTGAGATAAATTAGTAAGTGAATAAATGAACTATCAATATTGGAAAGTAAAATCAGATTTTAGCCCAAGACAAAAAGAATTTTGTTGCAACTAAACCTCTTGTGTAGATGCTTTGGACAGTAGTGAGCTCCCTGTCACCTGAGAGAAAAATAGGCAGGGATAATACCAAAAAGAAGTTCTATTTTAAGTGTATTTTAGCCCTGTAATATTTCAAGTCCCTTCCAATTATGAGATTCTATGATGTAAGATGACTTTGAGAAGGTTATTAGTTTTTGAAAGATTTCCAGAACATATAATACTTTCTTCCCAAACTATGTAGGAAAGAGATAAAGGAAATTCCTAATTTGTGGCACATCGAGACACAGCAGTTCTGTCTTCCACATGTTCAACTGTGTGTTATTTAAGCTCCTCAAATGAATTGTGATCATCATCATCTCCTTGACATATCTTACACTATAACCAGAAGTCTTCCAGCTCAGCAGAAAAAACCCACATTACTGTAGCTTCAAGAGGCAGAGTAATAATGTAGACAACCTGATTTTGACTTTTTTCCCCCCAATACCATTTCTAACTTCTCTAACATCCTTGCACTTTAAATCTGTACAAGAATTGTAGCCAGAAGAAAATTAGAATTTACTGAATCATAGTCTCAAAGAACAAAAGCTACTCCCGAGAAACACACTTTTCATTTGGAAATATTACACTGAATCAAATAACGGTAACTTTTTGGCTCACCTTACAGAAAAAAAAAAAACTGCTAATTTTCTTCCAATCTGATATTTGAACGATATTCCTTCATTAGTCATAAGATTCAAGAATATCATGGCTAATTGAGTTGTATAAACACATTTATTCAATAATTAGAAAAAATTAAGTACTTATAAATGTTACATATTGTTTAATGTATTGTGGTTCTATAAACAAGACAATTTCTTCCCCAAGAAAAGATCAAAGTCAGTTTAACGGCAACATGGGAACAATAACAGTCTCCTATCAATTCACTAAGGGACTAAATCAACGAAAGCTTATTTCACCAAATGAAAAAAAAATTTTACTTTTGTGCTTACTTTTTGCACCTGTCCTTTAGATAATGGGATGTGTTTTCCTTTTAATAAGTGTGTGTGTGTGTGTGTGTGTGTGTGTGTGTGTGTGTGCATATTATTTAACATCTAGTGGTAGATATATGCCCTATCCACCCTGTGCGCCCACCTCTGGGCCAGCCACAGAGATTGTCTGACAAACATAGAATCTAGAGGAGTTCACCACAGCCATATTTTGTTCAGGGCCTACACTAGGGCAGAAACATGGGCAGAACAGAGACAGGGCAAAGACAAACATACTGAGAACAAATCCACAATGAGTTAGTGAGCTGATCTTTGGTGAATTGACTTTCAGAAAATTGAATTTTGGGAAGTCAATGCTAGCTTCATTAAAGATATCACCATTGTAGTCAAAGGAGTAAACTGACAGAGTAGAAGCCAAGTCCACAGAGTGTGGCCCCTGGACTAATGGGATCAACAGCACACAGAACCATGTTAGATGCAGATTCTTCAAGGCCCGCCCCAGATCTACTAAATCAGAATCCCTGAGAATGGGGCCCAGCAATCTCTGGTTTACCAAGCCCTCCAAGAGTGATAGCCCATGGGTGATAGCCCATCTTTGAGAACCTTGGTGATAAAGTGACATAGCAACATTTCTGAGTACTGTATGGCACACAGATGGGGTAACTAACCCCACGTGGAGAACTCAAGACAAGCTTCCCAAGTAAAGCTAGTGCCTCACATTTTTTTTTTGTATCATTTAATTCAGCTTCTTCCATTTCCTTAAATTCTGCCAGGGATACTAACAATATTGTGCGATTTTAATTTCTTCACATCTTCCCTCTCTCAGTTACTTTCCAATAGCGGTTAAAAAGTAATGAGAAACAAAGGAAATAGAAACGTATGATAAAAATGTGTTGGCAGTATAGAAATAACCAATTTTCCTTTAATGGGCCAATGGGCAGAGTATGGTCTTTGGGACAAATTAACCTTGAGCTAGGGTGATCATATATAGGAAATAAAACTATAACGTATCTAGCTACATTGGAATATCAAAAAAAAAAAAAAAAGAAGAAGAAGAAGGAATTTGAACCCAGTCCATGCTGCAAAAGGGATGGCAGCCTTGGTGCTGACCCTGTGGGGTCACAAGTCAGCATACAGAAGATGGCATGTAAGGTACTGGGGTTGCTTCAGACCCAGTCCTGGGGTTGCTGAGGTCCCAGTCCTTGGGCTGCCAGGCAGAGCGTGTGCCAGGCCTCCCTCCCACCAGTGGAGCCTTCCTTCTTCTCCTCCTTGGGGCATCATCCTCCTGGCTCTTCACAGATATGCCACCCAGAAACCAGCCCAACCAGGCCAAGAAGATAACCTTCCCCCTTCCATGCTGCTCAAAGACTACCAGAACATTCCTGAAATTGAGAAGTTTGATAATGCTGTAAGAAGATTCTTGTCTTTGGAAATGGCCAACTAGAAGCAGCAGCTAAAAATCAAGCAAGAGCAGTTGACGAATAAGATTGTGGTGGACCCTGAGGACACCAGCTCCCTGGAGGCTGGAATTGTTGCCCTGTCAAGATTTGCAATTATGAAGAATGCATGAGAAATTTCACAAGGACAAAGCCCACAAGCACTATGTGCTCATAAGCATCAGCCAGAGGAAAAAGATGCTCAATAGCTTCCATCTTGTGTTTTCCACAAGATGTGCAAGCATCTGAGGACTGAGTATACCTCCCCCCCCCCCACCCCGTAACCAGAAAGCCCACTCCTGCTGGGTGACAAGGAGGGCTCTGTGAGTTTGAGTTGTCTGGGAGATACACAAGCTAAAGAAGCAGAAAGGGCCGTAAAAATTGTAGCCGGGAAACGAGGCCAGAAAAACCCAGAGAGCCTTTCCAAAGCAGGACCAGAGGCAAAGAAAACCAGTAAGTTTTATCAGAGTTAGCATTAGGATGTCCCATTCAATATTTGCAATTTACTCATACTAAAGAAATTATTTTATTTTATTATTTTTTTTACCTGAAGTTCAGTTTAACTGCATGTCCTGTATTTTATCTGGTAGTCTCAGTAGTCATGGACTCACTTTTTAACCTTAACTTGGGATTAATAACAGCAACCATTTATTGGGCAATTACTATTCAGAAAACATTATTCAACACATCTGGAAGCATACTTACTAAATCCTCACCATATTTTTATAAAATAGGTATTCTTATTCTCCTTACACATGTAGGAAACAGGCTTAGCAATTGAGTCATCAAAGCTAGTAGAAGGTAGAACAAGAATTTAAATCTGTATCCAGCCTGATTCCAGAACCAAAGCTTTTAATGACTAAATTCTACTGCTTAACTATACTGCAATTTGCTTAATCCTGATGGAACAAGTTTCTTTTGTGTTATTATGAAAACTGAGATTATGTATTGCACATAACACAGTTTGTGGCAATTGATAGGCATACAAAAGTACATATTAGCACTAACATTTATACTCAAAATCAAGGAAACCGACCCCAAAATACACTTGGCTTCAGAAAAATACTTTTACTCTACTGTAACCACAAATAATGAGTTTTGGGAAAAGGACTCTGGTTTGTCTGGGATGGTATGGATTTGTTTCGGCCTGAGTTCATTAAGGTCAGAGGTAAAGTTAAACGAAGTGTATCCTCACAGAGAGTTGACTTTCTCATGTCTGTGCATGCTGACAAGGAGGGCCCATCCACAGAATGCCAGTCACTGAAGAAGAAAACAGTGCCATGGAGTTTTATCTGGAATCTTGCATTGCTCTCAGACCCTAAGCTATTCCACATGGACAAGGTAAGAACTAGAGTAACCATGTGGAAAAAAGTTGTGGAAGGACCAAGAAGCCCAGAGCAAGATGAGAAGAGACAGTAGCTATGGCTGTCTAAAGCCTGAGATTTGATGTGTCTTACTTCATTGGTTTCTCTCAAGAGTGAAAGAAGTTATGTATGTAAAATTCTTTGCATGGTATAATCAGAATATGTATCTACTGAGCATAGTTAGTAAATTCATTACTGAAATAGGTAATCCCTTCTGCAAAAAAAGCAAAAAAACCCACATTTCTTTAGAGGGAGAGCTAGCACGCATGCACAAGGTGGGGAGGGGCAGAAGGAGAGAGAGAGCATGAGAATCTCAAGCAGGTTCTGTGCAGAGCCTGGAGCTCAGCCCTGACACAGGGTTTGATCACACATCTCTGGGATCATGACCTGGACAAAAGTCAAGATTTGGACACTCAACTGACTGAGCCACACAGGCACCTCCAAAAGGTACTTTTTAAAGCAAGAATCATGACCTCTTCCAAGTCATAGTTGTTTCAGTAAGACTCAAATACTTGATCTGTATATACTTTAGTATTTGCCATCCTGAGCCAAAATGACAAAAACTTTTGTTCCTACATCTTTATCAGCCAGTATTAAAAACTTCAAAGGGTCTAAAATTATGCCTTACTTGCAAACCACCATGTTAGCTTGTCACAATTTCATGGATGTTGCTGGTAGACATGAGACAAAGGACAGTTTGTTACTCAGAGCGACATCAGCAGCTAGATTATCAGCAATTTTTGTGTTGCTCTCCAAGACCCAATTCCAACAGCATGACAGGAAAAGGGCCAAATGTTAACTGCACATTTGGATTCACAAAGGATTGTGAACCAGGAGTCTGTGTCACAGGGAAGGAACCCTGAGCCCAGAGAACTCAGATCTTTTTAAGTGAGCAATAAATGTGCCTCCCCTTTCTACAGGGAGTGGGAAGGCATGATCTTTATTATAATGGACAGTAAGCATGCCTGTCTTTACTTCAGGGGGAGATATTACCATTATCTTCCAAGGTTATAAGTAAGTAAACCTTTTCCAGAAGGAAACACTATCTCTATCATCCAAGACTTTTCACTATTCCAGTATCTTTGAAAATATAGTCTAGGGAAAAAAAAGACACCAAAATAAAGCAAGGAACCAGGTGAAATGCTCCATGTTTTGTAACATAGAGGTAAAGCATGATTTCAGGGGGCTTTTACTAGGACATAATTTACTGCTTGCATACATTGCTTCAGGGTGTAAACAGTGCTATAAAGGGTACTTTATAAACTGTAGCCCTGTATTCTCCGATTGTTCCTAAAACAAGTATGTGAGATAAATATGCTTTTCACTTCATATTCTTTCAGAATATCTAAAAGAAATTTTAATAAAAGCCAGCAAACCGTGTACCTGGCTTAGATAGCCAAATTCTGTCCTAAGCTCTCAGTAACAGCCTATGTTGCTCTCATAGCTTTTATGACAATTACAACTAAGAATTTGGTTACTTTTCATTTAATTTCTATCTCCCTGGATTATAAGTGGTCTTTCACTGAGGGGCCCTTGTGTCTCTTTCTTACACTTATGTTTGAGTCAGCTAGCATAACATCTGACATATAGTAGTTATCCAATATATGCAACAAATATTTTTTGAATGTTGGCTAAGTTTCACTGTACTTCACTTACAAATGATAAATGAAAATTTGGTGACATGATTTGATTCTATCATATACTTGACCTTTACCAGGATTTTTGAGAATGGAGTTCCCTAGAAGGCTGCATGGGGAAATGACTGACGAGCTAATCTAGGATTTCCGTTTTATTGTATAAATTTGGAAACTAAGGGCTAGTAGTAACAAATAAGTTATCCAGAGTCACATGTCAAGTTTCCTGACTCTTGGTTTAATGCTCTTTCACCTATGATATTCCTTCACCTGCCCCTTCAACCTGTTCTGGCAATAATTTAAAGCACTTCTGTGTTTATCTGCTGTGAAAAAAATGTGGCAGTGCGCTCTCAGGGCAAGAATGGAGAGATGGAAATGTCTGCATCTCTGTGCTAATATCTCCTGTCATCATATGGGTCAGGGAGACTGTGTTCCCAAACTCAAAAATAATTGCAATGTGTTTTAAAAGTTCTGAACTTTGCCTGATATTTCTTCCTCCTTGCTGGGAAAAGGAGGTATGACACAGCTTGGAAAGACTGAGATAGATCTACAAATCAAAATGTCTGCAAATCTGCCAAAATCTGATTCCGATAACCCAGAGATGTTTTTATTTTTACTCCTCCTATCTTGTTTAAATTGGCAAATAAGAAACTTTTCCTACTTTAATTTGTTACAGAACTGTTACAAGTTAATAACAAAAGCATTATTGTTTAGGGCTCCAAGTAGGTTATAATAAAGAACTCGAAAAAT
This sequence comes from Prionailurus viverrinus, assembly GCF_022837055.1. Classification (NCBI taxonomy): domain Eukaryota; kingdom Metazoa; phylum Chordata; class Mammalia; order Carnivora; family Felidae; genus Prionailurus; species Prionailurus viverrinus. Next base: position 165,053,381 of record NC_062568.1, on the reverse strand, counting down.
TTCACTTCTTTCCAAGATTTTAGAAATTTCCTACAGTAATCATGCTTTGAGTAACAAAGGATATACTGCTTACCCCGCCAGCTCCACAACATCCCTGTGATCAATTGTTCCTCCAAGAACCAGCTCTGACGAGGATGTTGCTTTGGAGGAAAGGTGCTCTATAAATGTAAAAAATAAGTAAATGGATGGGCCGGGCAGAACAGCATAGGCTCTGGATTAAATAGAGGCTAGAATTTGGTTTTCAAATTTCAAAGAAACATGGGACTGGTCTTGGTCTTCCACCTTGGGAAAAGCTACAAAGATTTATTTTTGTGAACATATCAAAATTCTCATTCTTATGCAGCTATAGCTATTGGAATACCTGAGGGGAGATTGCTTTACGACCTAACAGGAGCAAATGCAGATCTCTCTTGCCTTATAGACTAAATGGTTTTATACTCATTCCTGAGCAATGAATCTAAGTTTTTAGTGAATTCCATGAAAAGATCTTTAGAATGGTAATATTGCAGAGCAAAAGTTCCTACCATAGACTGAATGGAAAACTTTTAGAAAGAGGCCAGCCATCAATTTTCTGAGGGAGGTTAGACAAGCAATACTCCTGCAATACGTTTTAGAATCTGGCATCCCATTGTATAATCTCTCACATAGATACTGCTTTCATGGATTCAAGAGGACCTACATCTGTATCTTTACAAATTCACAAATTAGCTCCTCTCCTTTTATGGAAGAGAGATTTTAGTATATAATAGAGTTACATTGTATGAGAATATGAGAACATTTTGCTGGCGAGTTTTGCCATTAAACTAATCAGGGGTGAATGTGCTTTTTTTTTTTTTTTAAGGTATGGAAGTATGAGGATTTCATTGCTAGAATCACAGTATTTTTTGGCTGTTTTAGTTTCCCCCCATCCCCACCCTTTATCTATAGAAAAGAAAACGAATTGTCTCACTCTGTCAGAACTTTCAGAGAGGGTTTAGAAACCATCATAAAATCAACCTTGGTTTGTGGACCACACCAATATCAATTTCCTGGTTTGATCTTTAGTTATAGAAAAAGATTACCGTTGAGGAGATTAGGAAAAAAGTACATGAGACTCTCTGTTCTATCTTTGAAAATCCTTGTAAACCTACAATTATTTCAAGATAATAAATGAAAAAATTGAAATAACAGTAGCAAACAGAAGAGTGATAGACCTGACTCATTCACTGGACAAACTTTATACGTGTGCTCACTAAACCACAAAATGGAGATAGCATCTAGCAGTAATAACTAAATGAGTATAAATTTAATGGTTGGTTTGTGCACAGACAATATGGCAAAGTTAAGAGCAAGTCCTTTAAGGCCAAACTAACTGCACTCAAATACAAGGTCATACACTTTCTATGTGGGACTTTAGTCCAGAATATAATCTTCCTTCAGTATCCAGATGTGGAAATTTGGATGGTGATAAGAAAATCACTTATACTATAAGATAGTTGTGATGATTGAGTTTAATATTTGTAAAGGCACTTAACAACAATGCCTGGTCCTTAGCAATACTACGTAATGGGCAGCCATCCTGTGAAGAAATCACTTGGCATGTACCTCTGCAAGTATTGGTTTCCTTCCCTTTTCTGATTTTGAGTTAAATCCTATAAGAAGCCCATTACAAGTAGCCTAGAAAAAGAATTATGGTATATTTGTGTCATTGAATCAAGTAATGAGTGAACGGTCTTCCACTGAACACAAAAATATGGATAAATCTCAAACATAATACTGAGTGAAAGAAGCTACCCAATAAGTTTATTGTATGATTGTATGTAAAATATTAAATGGCAAAAAGAAAATTATCAGCCTAATTTTGATAAAACATTTCAAATTCCTCATATCAAAGCATATCAATAAGATGTACATATGCTAATTTTATAATACACATCAAGTCCCAAATTTCCAATCCTAGGTAAGTTATCAAGTGTCAAAATGTAAATGCTGATAATTTAACTGTAGGTAGTATTTTTTGAAGTACAACTGACATATTAATTTCAGGTGTGCATCATAGTGATTTGATACTTTTATATATTATAAAATGACCCCCATGTTACCATCTGTCACCATATAAAATTATTGCAATATTACTGGTTATACTCCCTGAGCTGTACATTATACTCCCATGACCTATTTTACAGCTGAAAGTTTATACTTCTAAATCACCTTCACCTATTTCACTACCTCCCCAAACCCTCCCCCTCTTTGACAACAAACAGTTTTCTTCCTGTATCTATCGGTCTGATCTATATATTTTTTGTTATTTTTTAATTCCACACGTAAGTGAAATGCAGTATTTGTCTTTCACTTTTGACTTATTTCACTTAGCATAATACTTTCTAGGTCCATCCATGCAACCACAAATGGCAGGATTTCATTCCTATTCATGGCGGAGTAATATTTCATCATGAATATATGTGTGTGTGTACACATACCTCATCTTCTTTACTCATTCATCTATTGATGGATGCAAGTTGTTTCCGTATCTTAGCAATTGTAAATAATGCTGCAATGAACAGAGTGATACATCTAATTCTTCAAATTGGTGGTTTCATTTCTGTGAGATGAATATCCAGGAGAGGAATTATTGGATCCTATGGTATTTCTATTTTTTAATACGAGAACATTTCATATGGTTTCTATGGTGGCTGCACCAATTTATGTTCCCATCAGCAGTGCACAAAATGTTTCTTTTCCCCACATTCTCACCAGAAATTTTTACCATTCCTTTTGATACCAGCCATACTGACCAGTGTGAGGTGATACCTAACTGTGGTTTTAATTTGCATTTCCATAATCATTAGTGATGTTGATCATCTTGTCATGTGTCTGTTGGCCATCTATAGGTCTTCTTTGGGAAAATGTCTGTTCAAGTCCTCTACCCAGTTTTTAGTCAGGTTGTTTAGGGTTTGGGGGGAATTTTTAAAAAAAATATTAAGTTGTGTAAGTTCTTTATGTACTTTGTATATTAACCCTTCATCAAATGTATAATTTGCAAATATCTTCACTCATTCAATAGGCTGCATTGTTAATGGTTTCCTTATCTATGCAGAAGATTTTTAGAATGAGAATGTAATCCCATTCAATTATTTTAGCTTTTGCTGCCCTTGCCTGAGATGACAGCATCTCTTTAGGCTTTAAAGTACCATTGATAATCATGATTTTTAAAATTTTGTTTTTAATTTTTGAGAGAGAGAGAGAGAGAGGGAGGGAGAGGGGTGGGGGACAGAGAGAGAAGGAAACACAGAATCTGCAGCAGGCTTCAGACTCTGAGCTATCAGCACAGAACCCAATGTGGGGCTCGAACTCACAAATTATAAGATCATGACCTGAGTCAAAGTCAGATGCTTAACTGACTGAGCCACCCAGACATCCCTCATATTCAAAGATTTAAAGAACATTCTGAGGTGAAAATAACAATACCTGAAATAAAAAAAAAATATCACTGGGTCGTCTTGACAGAAAATAAGACATTGGAGAATGAAATATCCATAAATTTTAATTCAGAGCAATAGAAACTATTCAAAATGTAGTGCACGTGCACACACACACATACACACACAGCTCAAAGAAATGAACCAAACTGATGTGACATGTGGAATAATCTAAAGTGGTCTAATATACAAATAATCGGTGTTTCAAATAGAAGAGGTAGAGTTATTAAAGAGATAATGGTCAAAATATTTCCTATTTTGGTATTATACAAACTCTTATATCCAAGAGATTAAATAAACATTAAGGGTGAATACAAAGCAAACCTTAAAAATGCATGTAGTACAATTGTTCACTATCAATAAGAAAACCTTAAAATAAGCTTCAGAGAAAAAAATACAAAGAAACAAGAATCAATATGGACTCTGCATCAGAAATAATGGAAGGGACAATACAATGGAACAATATTTTTAAAATGCTAAAACACAAAGAGAAACTATTAACTTAGAATTCTATACCCAGCAAAAATTATCCTCCAAAAATAAAGGCAAAATAAATACCATTTCAGACAATCAAAACCAGAAAGGATTCACCAGCAGCAAACCTACAACACAAAATCCACTAAACAAGATTCTTCAAGCCGAAGGAAAAGAATAAAAAATGGAAATTTGAATCTATACAAAGAAATGAAGAAAGCTAGAGAGGGTAACTTGGAGATAAATCGCAGGGATATTTGTTTTCTTGTTTTTAAATGTCTATAAAATATCATTGTCCACAAAATATAATAATGATGTATTTGGGAACCTAAAATCTATTTATAGGTAAGAATTCTAAAAACAGCAGCAAGAAGGATAGAAAGGAAAAATGCAAGTATACAGTAGTAAGGTTTTAGTATTATAATAAAATGGTATATTACTTAAGTATAGACTAAAATAAAGATGAATGTTGCCAACTTTAAAGCAAGCATTAATATATCAAAGATTTCGGAGGCTATTGGGAAGATGGCAGAGTAGGAGGATCCTAAGCCCACCTTGTCCTATGAACATACTGAGAAAACAGCTACATCTATGTAACTCTGAAAACTACCTGAAGACTGGCAGAATTGACCTTTCAGTTAATCATTAGGAAGAGACCACATTGAAAAGGGAAGAAAGGGCAGAGATGCAGCTGGGAATCAAACCGTGGGCAAGACTAACCATAAACAGGAGACACACCACCAACAGAGAATCAAGAGGATCAGACTCCATTCCAGGCACCTGTGGCAGTGGGGACCCACACAAGGAAGAGGAGTCCTCATAACGTCTGGTTTTGAAAAAGAGTAGGGCTTAACATCAGGAGAGCCAGAGGAAAATAGGAAATGGAATCCCCACCCTTAAAGAACAGCATAATAAATAACTTGGCTCAAAACATAGCACAGAAGCAGCAGTTTGAAAAGTGCCTGCCGTATATATGAAGGAGATTTATTGAGTAATCTCAGAACATGTGCTAGAAGGGCAGAGATCTTCAGGAGATTTGTCCATGAATAAAAATGCTGGAAGGTGCCATTTCTCTTTCCCTTCCCTAGCCTAGATATCCAAACACTTGTGGGAGTCAGTTCTAACACGATCTACCTTGCTAGCACCATCACTCCACCCCACCCCCTCTTGTTGTCCTACAGACCCACCCCATTCAACCTGACTACAGGTAGATATCCCTCCAAAGCAGCTCCTTCAGGGATATGTATCAGGAACTGGTGCCATTCCAAAAAGAATCCTGACGTGGGGAGAAGGAGAGATAACCCCCTACCAGTGGGCTCACAGTTTCAGCGGCCCAGCCTTTTAGCTGGCTATGCAGGGAATAAGCCCTGCCATCCAGTGTGCTCACAACTGTGGCACATGGCCAATTGCAGACACATGGACTGCCAGTCCTGCCCACCAAGAACCCCATGGCAGCTTCAGATGGGTCTCTCAATAGCACAGGGACAAACTCTGCCACCCAGAGCACCCACACTAGGCAAAGCAGGTCACCACAGCCAGTTGAGATTAAGGCAATCACAGCTCAAACACACCACAAGGGGCATAAGTGCCCCACTCTACTTGTGTGGGACACTAGGGGACACTCCTGGAGCACCTGATGCTTGTGACTAGGGGGAATTGGAATATATGGCACCACAATACCTCTTCTATACAAGATCACTGCTTTCAAAACAAGGATATATAACTGACCTAATACATAGAAACAAACACAGTGAGTTTGATAAAATGAGGAGACAAAGAAATTTTTCATTTTCCAAATAAAAAACCATGGTAAAAGAGCAAGATAAAATATAGATAAGTGATATGCCTGATAAAGAGTTCAAATTAACGGTCTTAAAGATACTCCATGGATTTAAGAAAAGAATGATCTCCAGGAGAATTTCAACAGAGAAAATGTAGAGAACCACCAGTCAGAGCTCAAGAATACAAAAACTGAAATGAAAAATATACTAAAAGACATCAACAGCACATTAGAAGCTGCAGAAGTATGGATCACAATCTGGAAGACAGTAATGGAAAGCAACCAAGCTGAACAGTAAGAAGCAAAAAAGGAAAAAATGAGAATAAGTTAAGCTAACTCTGAGACTTCATTAAGCCTAAAAAATTCATATGACAGGGATCCCAGAAGAGGAAATGAAAGAGAAAGGGATAGAAAATTTGAGGAATAGCTGAAAACTTATTTAAACTGGTCAAGGAAATGGATATCCTAATCCATAAACCGAGGTCCTAACAAGATGAACCCATGGAGGTCCACACCAAGAAATGTAACAATTAAAATGGCAAAAAGTAATGATAAAGAATTTTAAAAGCAGCAAGAGAAAAGTTGCATAAGAGAAAGCCCATAAATTTATCAACTGACCATTCAGAAAAAAATTTGACTGTATCATGTCACTCCTTCCTGGCCTACAAAGTACTAAAAGGGAAGAAGAAAATTACAACCAACCTACTCTGCCTGGCGATGTTATTCAGAATAAAAGGAGAGATAAAAGAGTTTCACAGACAAGAAAACATTAAAGGAGTTCATCATCACTAAATCAGCCTTACAAGAAATGTTAATGGGAATTCTTTAACCTGAAATAAGTGGCCATAACTAGGAGAAATTTTGCAACAAGAAATTTCACAGATAAAAAACATAGTATAGGTAGTAATCATTTCTACAACCAGTATGGAGGTTAAAATGCCAAAGTAGAATCAACTACATCTACAAAAATGTTTTCTAAAGGGATATACAAAATAAGATATAACATCATAGAAATAAAACATGGAGGGGTACTAAAAATTTAGTGCTTTTAGAAGGTGCTCAAACTTAAGCAACCATCATTTTAATAAATGCTTCCATACACATAGGATATTATATGAACATAATGGTAATCACAAATAAAAAATATAGGTAACACAAAAAAAATAGAAGAAATAAAGCCAAGCATAATACTAAAGTATGCCATTAAACCACAAGGGAAGAGAAGAGAAGGAGGAACACCAAAGAACTACAAAAACAACCAGAAAACAGTAACAAAATGGCAATAAGTACATACCTACCAATAATCCCTTTAAATTTAAATGGACTAAATGTTCCAATCAAAAGAAATATGGTGATGGAACAGATAAAAAAAATAAGACATCCACCATATGCTACCTACAAGAGGTTCACTTCAGACCTACAGACACAAATGGAATGAAAGTGAAGGGATGGAAAAGTACATTCCATACAAATGGAAGGAAAAAAAAGCTAGGATAATAATACTTCTATGAGATAAAACAGACTTTAAAACCAAAACTGACAAAGCAGGAAAGAATATCCAATGGAAAAAAGAGTCTCTTTAACAAATAGTGCTGGGAGAACTGGACAGCAACATGCAGAAGAATCAAACTAGATCACTTTCTTACACCATTCACAAAAATAAACTCAAAATGGATAAAGGACCTGAATGTGAGATAGGAAATCATCAAAACCCTAGAGGGGAAAGCAGGAAAAAACCTCTCTGACCTCAGCCGCAGCAATTTCTTACTTGACACATCTCCAAAGGCAAGGGAATTAAAAGCAATAATAAACTATCGGGGCCTCATGAAGATAAAAAGCTTCTGCACTGCAAAGGAAACAATCAACAAAACTAAAAGGCAACCGACAGAATGGGAAAAGACATTTGCGAATGACATATCAGACAAAGGGCTAGTATCCAAAATCTATAAAGAACTCACCAAACTCCACATCCAAAAAATAATCCAGTGAAGAAATGGGCAGAAGACATGAATAGACACTTCTCTAAAGAAGACATCCAGATGGCCAACAGGCACATGAAAAGATGCTCAACATAACTCCTCATCAGGGAAACTACAAATCAAAACCACACTGAGATACCACCTCGTGCCAGTCAGAGTGACCAAGATGCTCGTCAGGAGGCTATAGATGCTGGAGAGGATGTGGAGAAATGGGAACCCTCTTGCACTGTTGGTGGGAATGCAAACTGGTTCAGCCTCTCTGGAAAACAGTGTGGAGGTTTCTCAAAAAATTAAAAATAGATCTACCCTATGACCAAGTAATAGTACTTCTAGGAATTTACCCAAGGGATTCAGGAGTGCTGATACATAGGGACACTTGTACCCTATAGCAGCAATTTCAACAATAGCCAAATTATGGAAAGAGCCTAAATGTCCATCAACTGATGAATGGATAAAGAAGATGTGGTTTATATACACAGTGGAATACTACGTGGCAATGAGAAAGAATGCAATATGGCCTTTTGTAGCAACGTGGATGGAACAGGAGTGTTATGCTAAGTGAAATAAGTCATACAGAGAAAGACAGATACCATATGTTTTCACTCTTATGTGGATCCTGAGAAATGTAACAGAAGACCATGGGGGAGGGGAAGGGAGAAAAAAAGTTACAGAGAGGGAAGGAGGCAAATCATAAGAGACCCTTAAAAACTGAGAATAAACTGAGTGTTGATGGGGGGTGGGAGGGAGAGGTGGGTGGTGATGGGCATTGAGGAAAGCACTGTTGGGATGAGCACTGGCTGTTGTATGGAAACCAATTTGACAATAAATTTCATATTTAAAAAAAAATAAAACCAAGACTATAGCCAGAGACAAAGAAAGGCATTACACAATGATAAAGGGAACAATACAATGAGCATACAGCAATTATAAATACCATTGCACCCAACATAGGAGCACCTAGATATATAAAGAAAATATTAATAGACATAGAGCAAGAAATTGACAGTAATATAATAATGGTTTGGGACTTTTACACCCTACTTATATTACTAGATTGATCACCCAGCCAGATTTTCAACAAAAAAATGGCTTTGAATGACAGACCAGATAGCCCTAACAGATATATACAGAACAGGACATTCCAAAATGGCAGAGTACACATTCTTTTCAAGTGCACATAGAACAGTCCCCAGAATAGATCATATGTTATGCTACAAGTCTCAGTAAATTTAAGAACACTGAAATCCTAATCAAGCATCTTCTCTGACAACAGTATGAAACTAGAAATCAATTACAAGAAAGAATCTGGAAAAAAACACAGACACACGAAAGCTAAACAACAGGATTCTAAACAACCAGTGGGTCAACGAAGAAACCAAAGAGGAAATAAAAAAATACATGAAGACATATTAAAATCAGAACAGTCAAAAGGACACAGCAAAAGAAGTTCTAAGAGGGAAATTTATGGCAGTACAAACTTACTTTAAGAAGAAAAATCTCAAATGTTCTAACCTTATGCTTAGAGGAGCTAGAAAAAACAACAAAGCTGAAAGCTAGGAAGAAGGAAATAATAAATATTAGAGCAGAAATAAGTTAAGTAGAGACAAAAAATAGAAGAGATCAATGAAACCAAGAACTGGTTCTTTAAAAGATAGACAAAATCGTTACACCTTTAGCCAAATTCATCAAAAAAAAAAAAAAAAGAAGACCCAAATACATAAAATCAGAAACAAAGGAGGAACAATAACAAATGACACCACAAAATACAAAAGATTTTAAGAGAATTTCATGAACAATTATATGTCCAACAAATTGGACAACTTTGAAGAAATGGATAATTTCCTAGAAACATACGGTCTTCCAAAGCTGAATCAAGAAGTAATGTTGAATCAGTAATCAGAAAATTCTCAAGCATACAGGACCAGATGGCTTTACAGTTGAATTCTACCAAACATCTAAAGAGTTAATATCTAGTCTCTTCAAAGTATTCCAAAAATCTGTGGTGTCTGGGTGGCTCAGTTGGTTAAGCGTCTGACTTCAGCTCGGGTCATGATCTTGCAGTTGGTGAATTTGAGCCTTACGTCAGGCTCTGTGCTGACAGCTCAGAGGTTGGAGCCTGCTTCGGATTCTGTGTGTCTCTCTCTCTCTGCCCATCTCCTGTTGTGCCATCTCTCAAAAATGAATAAAAATTAAAATTTCTCAAGTATTCCAAACAACAAGAGAGGAAGGAAAGTTTCCAAATTCATTCTATGCAGCCAGCATTACTTTGATACCAAAACCAGACAAAGACACTGAGAAAAAAACCCACAAGCCAATACCTCTATGAACATAGGTGCAAAAATCCTCAACAAAATATTGCAAACCAAATTCAACAATACGTTTTTTAAAAATTTAATGTTTATTTTTGAGAAAGAGACAGAATATGGTGGAGAAGCAGAGAGAGAGGGAGACAGAATCTGAAGCAGGATCCAGGCTCTGAGCTGTAAGCACAGAGCCTGACACAGGGTTCAAACTCACAAACCACAAGATCATGATCTGAGCTGAAGTCGAATGCTTAACCAACTGA